>NC_056727.1:174827651-174927651 GCF_019279795.1 Protopterus annectens | reverse complement strand
TTGTCAAAATAAATCCTACAGTGGTTGTGGTTCCTGCTGAGTCAAAGTTAAAAGTGTGGAGGAATACATTCTCAAGTGAAAGTATTTCCACTGGTCATAGTGCTCTAAAGGAAAAAGTTGTTGTATAAATTGTATTATCTTGAAATTAGTGCCAGGCCCACTCTTTGTAGAAGGTGAAAGAAGTCCCTACTGTCTTTCTCTTACCAATCAGCCCAACAAAAATTATTACCTTAAATTTTCAACCTGAAGTGCCCCCAAGTGGATAGATCAAGACAATTGAAAGTGGACATGTTATGCACTTTCTTTAAGGAGTTAAGTGCTGTTAAGGTAATTACTAAACAGTGTCACAAATTAAGATGGGGAGAACTGATGACTTGAACAAATAAGTAGCTGAGCTGCTAAGGCTGTTGAGATGGGGGAGTTAGGCCACCCTCCCCAAGCTTTTTTGATCAACTCACTGGCTTCAGATGTGGGTCGGGTTTTGTCCAAGGGAGGCTAAGGCAGGTCCAGTCGAACTGGTAAACGAAGAGAGGAGCTGGAGGAGTAAAACAATGATATTGGCCAATACTTTGTAAAGACCAACAGTCAAGCCATCAGATCAGGGGGTTTACCTCCAAGCGTATCCTTAACAGCTGAAGTTACCTTGTCCCATGTTACAGACTGTTGTAGTGCTACTGTTTTAAAGGAGTGATAATGAGACACTGTAACAAACCAAATTACCATTTACTAACTGAGAATTAAACTGGAGATAAAAGGCTTTGATAAACAGTTTTGCATATTATTTGTGGATTGTTCTATTTATAACAAAAGATGAGGTTAATAAGCCTTATGGACATTCTGAGGGCATGAAGGTTAGATCTGCAATGAATGTTCCACAAGAACAAAGCGATGATTATGAGTCCTGGCAGTGAACACACTGTGTTGTCAAACAAGCATAAACAACAATACGCTTTACCACATTTCATGCACTATGATTGCCTATATGTAGACGTACCCACTGCCACAGGATATACATATATGTAGATGTACCCAGTGCCACAGGATATACGTATATGTAGACATACCCAGTGCCACAGGATATACGTATATATAGATGTACCCAGTGCCACAGGATATACATATATGTAGACGTACTCAGTGACCCAGGATATACATATATGTAGACGTACCCAGTGCCACAGGATATACGTATATGTAGACGTACCCAGTGCCACAGGATATACATATATGTAGACGTACCCAGTGCCACAGGATATACGTATATGTAGATGTATCCAGTGCCACAGGATATACATATATGTAGACGTACCCAGTGCCACAGGATATATGTATATGTAGACGTACCCAGTGCCACAGGATATACGTATATGTAGAAATACCCAGTGCCACAGGATATGCATATATGTAGACGTACCCAGTGCCACAGGATATACGTATATGTAGACGTACACACTGCCACAGGATATACATATATGTAGACGTACCCAGTGCCACAGGATATACGTATATGTAGATGTACCCAGTGCCACAGGATATACATATATGTAGATGTACCCAGTGCCACAGGATATACGTATATGTAGACGTACCCAGTGGCACAGGATATATGTATATGTAGATGTACCCAGTGCCACAGGATATACATATATGTAGACGTACCCAGTGCCACAGGATATACGTATATGTAGACATACCCAGTGCCACAGGATATACATATATGTAGAAGTACCCAGTGCCACAGGATATGCATATATGTAGACGTACCCAGTGCCACAGGATATACGTATATGTAGACATACACACTGCCACAGGATATACATATATGTAGATGTATCCAGTGCCACAGGATATACGTATATGTAGATGTACCCAGTGCCACAGGATATACATATATGTAGACATACCCAGTGCCACAGGATATACATATATGTAGACGTACCCAGTGCCACAGGATATACGTATATATATAGATGTACCCAGTGCCACAGGATATACATATATGTAGACATACTCAGTGCCCCAGGATATACATATATGTAGACGTACCCAGTGCCACAGGATATACGTATATGTAGACGTACCCAGTGCCACAGGATATACATATATATAGATGTACCCAGTGCCACAGGATATACATATATGTAGACGTACTCAGTGCCACAGGATATACATATATGTAGACGTACCCAGTGCCACAGGATATACGTATATGTAGACGTACCCAGTGCCACAGGATATACGTATATGTAGATGTACCCAGTGCCACAGGATATACATATATGCTATTGCACAGATTACAGTCATGTTTTACTATTATGTTCCTACTGCTTCCTCTGCATACTTGTAAGACTCCAAGTTTGGTAAGACTTCTGTTAAAAAAAAAATCATGAAACTGTTTAGTGGGGCTTCATATAGCACTGGGAGGAGCTCTTCATGTCATTTCTGCCTTTGAAGTTTTGAGTTACCCATCTCTGTGGGAGCCTGCCTTACTAAAGCTTCAAACATATTACATGAAGCTACAGAAAATAACTGGTGGTTTACTTTCTGTGGCAACTGCTCCAGACATTTGGTTTCATCATGATGAATGCCTGATTTACTCAGGCTATTCATATTACATATAAGCAGAAAGGATTTGGAAACTGGCACTGCAGAATATTTTGGTACTCTTGTTATAGTCAACGGAGATGAGGGTCAAAGCTATAAAGAGGGAATATCACCATCATTCTCATGTCTACACACTGTTAGATAGGGAATTTAGAAAAGAGTTTCTCTCTCATCTTTTTAAATACCTTTAATAAATTATCACTTAAGACATAGGTACACATACATTAATAGAAAAGAAAACAAACCATATTAATATTTGTCATATTCAAGCATGATGCATTACATATGTATTTTATATATATATATATATATATATATATATATATATATATGTGTGTGTGTGTGTGTGTGTGTGTATATATATATATATATATATATATATATATATGTATGTGTATATATATATATATATATATATATATATATATACACACACACACACACACACATATATATATCCTTCAAGCAGCAATCTGCATGTATTGTTCTGACAAAAACGCATTTGTGTTTATGTAAGTTGATCCTTTCCTTTTCTAAAAATTCCAACCCTAGTTATTTTATTTCTTTTAAAATATTCAGTACTTAAATTACAGCTATATGCAATTCTGATTTCCATTTGGGTTCTCTGGTTCGATCCTTGGCTGGGGTGCCTTCTGTGTGGAGTCTGCAGGTCCTCCTTGTGGTTGTGTGGGTTTCCTCCGGGTGCTCCGGTTTCCTCCCACATCCCAAAGACATGCTGTAGGTGGATCGGACACTCTAAATTGGCCCTAGGTGTGAGTGTGTGCGCATGTGTGCCTTCCGTGGAAGGTTGGGTGCCGGGCTGGTGACTCAACACTGTAAAACTCCACTGCCAATCATGAGCAGGCAGGTGATCCGCTGTGGCGACCCCTAACCGGGAAAATCCGAAAGGAGAAGAAGAAGTAATTGCTTTTTGGCAGACAATAGGATTAAACTTAGTAATAGGCAATTCAGATCCTGTGTCCCAGATCAAAAGAATCATTTCCTTATTTACAACCCTTTGCTCCCCCAACATTTCTGACAAAATACTGAGTTATCGATTTTTTTAAATCTGCCAACTTGTTACCCTCCCAAGAAACATGCTCACATTTACCCTCATTTTCCATCACACATCCATCATTTTTGTATCTGTTTGAGAAAAAATATTTAAATTCTGCTTGTGGCATAACTCTTCCAAGCAAATGCCCTAAACCTTCTAGACTTTGTTGCTTACTTGTGAGTCATACAGATATTCTCCTTTTGTCCTTTGCAAACTGTTTTTCCAATCTGTTTCCAATCATTTCTAATACCCATTGATTGATTCTTATAGTTATTGTGCAATATTTTATATGCCCCACTAATTATCACTTTTTAAACAGCATCTTATTTTCTAGAACTAATTAAAAACTCTACCAGAGCTTGCTTTTCACTTAGCACTCACCCATCCTTTTATTTTTGCCTATACTCAGATATCAATCCCTGGTAGGGAAGGCACTCTCTAACCTTTAGTCCCAACTTCTGCTTGGTCTCACTCCACTCCACTCCATGTTCCTTTCTAGTTACTTGCTCCCAGTACCTTGATTCTTTTGTCAATTGTCTCCAACCAATTCCATCCCATCTTGCCTATTTTGCATATCCCTACCTGCAGTCATCCCTAGTGGCAAAACCTCCTTATTCCATTCCCATGTTGGCTTAGTTCTTAGAATACTTTTTGCGACTTTATGAATGCAATATTCTGCATGGTTATGTTATTCTCCTTAAGGATCTACATCCAAAACCCTATTCTCTCCTTATTTCTTGAACTCCCCTTTTTATCATCATCCCTTTCCACTTTGATTTATAACCCTCTGCTTGTGCTATGTATATGAGCAGTAACTATGTAGGTCTAAAACATCCATTCAAATCAAATAATCCTAAATCACACTGTTCTATGGAGAGAATTAACTTATCCCTTTGAACTCTTGCACTCTTCCCTTCCTCAATACATTCCTTCAATTTTGTATTCATTATTGATCAAAACTTATCCTCTGGTTGATAAAAAGTACGTCTGAGATGTAAATAAAACTAAAGAGACTACAGACATTTTAATTTCTTGTATTTTACTATCCATTTCCATAATCAAGAGATTCCAGTTTCTCAGTTTCTTTATTATCTTTCGTTTAACTTTTTCCCACATATGTTTAGCTGCCATAACAGAATCAGTTTTAATCCATACTCCTAAATACTTCATCTTATCATGTCTTCATATATATGGAGTATTGCCAAAACAATTCACGTGTGAGTACATTGTTTATAGCTATAGCCTCTGTTTTATCTTCATTGATTTTATAACCTGAAAATAATTGAAACTGTTTTAAAGTACTTCACAACATTAACCCCCCCTTTTATGGATTTATCAAGTACAAAATAATATAATTTGCAAATAAAGCTAACTTTTCTTGATTATAATACCAATTATATCCTTGAATTTGTGAGTCCCTTATTTTCTTTTGCCAAAGGCTTTAAATATAAAGCAATTAACAAAGAGAAAAGAGAGCAGGGTTTCTCTTGCACAAAAGTTAGATTTTTCACAGTTGTAGTGAAGATTATTTAGCTGGGTGCCATTTTATCTGGAATTTAGCAGGATACCTAAAGTCAATAGAAATTGAATTTTTACAGCAAATACTGTGTATGGTGGAGACAACTCTTCTCTCAGACCTTGTTTTAGAAAAATATTTCAGAAAGACCCTAACCTGATTCTTTAGAAGGAATTCATTCCACTCTTTAATGGTATCTTGGATACCAAACCAGACCATGTCATTTAGTAGGTTAAGTATAATTTGCCTGGGGAAGGCTTCAGTGAGTGATAATTTCACGGGAGTGGCTCAGTGCTTTTTCCAGAGTTCTACAGAAATTGAACCTAGTCCTCATTTTTCGTACCTTCTCTTAAGCTTAGATGTAACTTATTGCATCTCTGTCAATTTCTAAGTCATCAACTTTATGGTGGAGCCACCTGATAGATGCCTGGGGTCTCCAAGTATGGCCTGAATCTCAAGAATCCCTGTGGAGTTGAAAAATATAACTGATTCCAGATGCATTCTTTCTGCTCCTAAACCCACAACTATTTTTCATTACTAATGTGAAGTCTGTTGATAAGGTTCCTTAACATAACTAGTTTCTCTTCAAGCTTAATCAGTTGTTGCCTTCTATCCAGGCTGGCTACATGGCTTGCCCAGACAGGGGAACAAAAGTATTTTCCACTGTAGTTTTTCCACAAGATAAACGCAGAAAATCATTTAAAATGTATAATATACTTCTTTAGAAGTAGTGAATTCAACCCAGCAGATACAAAATAGATATAACTGTTCAAACAAAGCCTGGGACACTGAATGTGGACATTTATCTGTCATCTCACTCTAGGTAGGATCCACCCTATAAATGCAGCAGAAATAATGAATAATAATCATGCCAGATCAGGTTTCAAAAGGCTGTAACAACAACAGAACATGTATATATCCTAAGATGTCAAGTTACAATGTTATACCAGCATCTCTAACCAACCCATATTTTTTGTTCTAAAGGATCTATTCAGTGGGCTTGTATCATCTGAAAGATATTCACAGGGAGTTTCATATGGAGAGTGGCCTTGTAACAAGGGACTATAAAGGATAAGATGAGCTGTTGAAGAGGAACAAATATATGTTCATTTTGAAACTAAACTTCTTTGTTAGTGAAGCATAGCAGTTCTCAAGCAGCAGCTTGTAAGTTAAAGCTGCTAGGAACATTTATTTATTTATGTTTTGCTTGTTAATCAAGTAAATCGGCTCATCTAAGCACTCTTTTCATCTACATCCCATGATGACGGAACCAACAACAACATAATATTGTGTTTATTTGTTTGTTTTCTAGGATATAGCACTGATCTCCATGGGCCTTTTTCAGGCTCAGCCTGAGACCAGTGTCTAGTTAAGTGACTTGCTCAGAGTCACACAGTTAGGGATTGGAGATTGGGGGAATCAAACCTTGCACTACTGGACCACAGGAAATAGCTTGTTAACAGCTCCCTAGTCATGTAAGCCATCTGCCAGCTATTTTATGAAATGGATAATGTTATGTGCACTAGTATGTATCATTCATAAAATAAAAACTCAAATCAAAATGTAACTTAGATGTATAAATCATAAAAGTCATAGCGAAACCAATATAACTTAGCAGTACATATAAAATGATGATGCCGAATAACCACAAAAATCACAAGAATATTGAAGCCAGGACAACAAAAATACAAACATGTAGACTGAATATTAGAAACGTTAACAAAACAGTGCTTTAGGTCATATTTGTATAATTATATAAGATATGCAAATATTTTGTAAGCGTATTCAACTGTTACCTTGAAATAGCGGCACTTATAAATGGATAAAAAATGCCTCAATAGTTTTGTTTAAAGTGAGCCAAAGTTTTGATCCTTTCAAGTAGCTAGGTTGATCTTACTGAATGCATTTTCACCTGCAACTATGCCAAAATCAGTGTTTTTTAACTTTAGGGATGTTATGCTATTTTATGTTATGTTATATTGTGTTGTGTTAGCTCTAAGGACTAGTTGCTATAACCGTATCACACAGAGACAGTTTTTATATCACTAAGTGGCTAACCCTGACCTGCATGCACACTGTAACTGTGTTCTCCTTTGTAGATGATACTACACCCCACAGTTGAGCTACATGACTCACCCCCTGATAAGCACTACCTATAATTTGTGCTGATACCCACGACTCCATACATTTTTGGGTGCGATATGATAATATACCTCTCAAGTATAACTGGGAAAGTATGGCTTGAACCCAGTACCTTCCTTACTTGAGGCAAAAACACCTGCAAGTTTTTAAGAAGTGGGAGTAACCTGAAACAGACATGGGGAGAATGTGCAAACTTCACACAGACATCATCAGAGGCCAGGATCAAACCCTGGACCTTATTTTATTTATTATTTTATTTTACATTTATTTTACATTTGTTGACCGGGCTAGTCTAGCTGGATATATATCTGTTTACAGTAGAGGCCCGGGGAGAAAAGCTCCAGTACAGTTAAAAATTAAAGTGATGAATATGAATAAAGCAAAAAAAAAAAAAACTGTATAAAATATGACTAAAGCAAACATTTTTCTAACATAGATTTCTAAAAGGTACAGATATTACAAGAGGGACAACAACAAATTTTCAAATGTACAAGTGTAGTTCCACTAGTAACATATAGTAAGGCTGTAAAACACTAAGGATGAATAGAGAGGACAAAAAAAATTTGTATTTAGAATATGTTTCAGTCGGGATTGGATTGGGACAAGCCCAAAATGAATGTGAAATAAGATGTTCTTTTGTTTTTGAATAAAGAGAGAAGACCCAGACTGTTATATTCTTTATGTCTGTAAGATCTTAACGATTACATCTCCATGTCTCTCTTACACTCACAAATGCACACATGCACATACACACACAGAAAGAGGAAGTAACGTGAGCTAATGACAGACAGAAAATAAGTCTGTCTGCAAGCAGGGTCAGAGAAGGCTCTAAGATCAACAGAGAGTAGGCTGAAAACCTTGGAGTTGACTGGAGCAAAAGCACAGACATTTAAGGAAATACTCAGGGATCTAGTACCTCAGAAGAAAAGAAGAGCAATTGGGTAGAATCAAAGACGAATGGCAGAGTTTCAAAACAGCATGTGTAAAGATGATATGCAGATATGCAGCTGAGATAGATATGAAACTAAGTTACATACATGAAGCTGGTGGTAGAGTGCAGAAATCCTGGAAGTCATTAAAAGAAAAGAGTCCAAGAAGAAATAGGAGTTAGAAAACATGGATCAGGCAAATAGGAAACACTGGCTAGCTAACAAACAGGCTAAGTGAGTAGTCACAATGACAAAAAAGAAGGTACCAGAAAAACTCTGCCAGCTTCTGGAAAGTGATGCAACATATGGCACAAATAAGCACTATGAGAGCTATTCCAGTGGTCTAAAGGGATAAAGCCCTGACTATGGCCCAGCTGACTTGGGTTTGATTAGTAGCTTGAGTGACTGACAGAGCAGGTAAGGGATGTGCATTCCCATCCCAATGGGATGATGTTCATTAATATATTCTGCAAGGGGGGGTATGGTCAAAAGAGGGGGAGATGCATGGTGGGTGATGAAAAGAAATTAGGTAGGTTGTAACACCTCACCCTGGAGGAAACATAGATGAACCAAGTCCTCAGGACACCCTGAGGAGGATCCATGGCTAGCCTCAGTAAAACAATGGATTAAGTCGGGGGGGGGTTGGAGAGTAGCTGGTAGACCTGCTGTGGATGTGGGTTACTTGGGGCTGGTAACAATGAGGTCCAAGGGGAGCAAAAACACAGAAAGCATTGATATTAGGTTGCAAGGCAATGACATAAAGATAAAGAAGATAACCATTAATAAGGTAGGCTACCAACAGTCTACTCACCAGTCGACAAGACATCAGGAGCAGATGGATAGAGAAAATCATACAGAAGCTGCACTGCTACATGCACAGCCTATGATGAAAGAGGAAGAAGAGTACAGGACGAAGGAAGATGAAGCCAAGGAAAGCAGCAAACTGTGAAGATGTCACAGCAGATGTGATCAAGATGTTAGGTGAGTTAGAGAGAAATGGCTACAGAGGGTACTTAAAGCAGTATGGTGAGAAAGACAGAGAGAGAGAGTGGGAGAAGGAGATTTTGGCTCCTGAGGGTACTCATTGCAGTATAGAGAGAAAGAAACAGGTGTATCCCAAATAATTGGAGAATAAGCATTCTAGTGCCAGTGTACAAGAACAAAGAGGATGTTCACAGCTGCTGGCAGTAAAGAGGTAGCAACCTCCTATAATACTGTGTGAAAGTGCTAAAGAGTATCATTAATGAATGGATTTGCAGAGTAGTAGAATGTAAAATGGGAGATGCCCAATTCAGCAAAATAAATGACTCTGTGTGATAGAATTTTGCAATATGTTTCATTAAAATCTATAGATTTTATGCTGTCTCTTTAATAATGTGCTTATATTTTTTTCCAGTGAGATAAACAGAAGCTGGAGATGTGGGAAGAGTCCAGATGGCTGTTCCTAGACTGTCCGAGGTTGTACAAAGGTTTGACATCCTGGTAACATTGGTAAAATTAATGCAGACTATGTAGAGGGACCCAGTGATAAAAATACAAACAGCATTTGGACTCACAGAGGGGATTTCAGTGTGAGGGGATGGGTCTAAGGTCTCAGGGCTGAGCTCTGAGCTCACTGCTGTTCACAATGCTGATGGACTACATCACCAAACAAGTTGGATGGGCAGACCAACAAAGCTGCTGTATGCAGACAGTGTGGCACTACAAGCAGTCTCTGAACAGAAACTTAGCAAATGATAAGGAGCTGGTGTATACAACTGAACACAGACAAGACAGTGGTCATAGCAGTAAATGGAGAAAAATCAGAAGAAAGTTAAATTATAGATAAAAGGTTTACAGTTTCAGGTATCTGGGAAGTGTGATTGAGGGGAAGGGAAGTCTGAATATGGAGGTCAAAGCTAGAATCAGATGTGCTGCTGCTGTTAATTTGCAGAGTGCCAGGGGTAGTGTCTGAAAAAAGAATGCCAAAATAGTTGAGAAGTAAAGTGTACAAAACAGTGGTGTGCCTAGTGCTTCTGTGTGGCACAGAAACCTGGGGAGTGAAGGCAGAGCAGATGAGGCAGCTTGAGGTGATGGAGATGAAGTGCCTAAGAAGGGTGGTAGGATGCACACTGTTGGACAGATGAAGAAATGATGACATCAGAACAAAAGCCAAAGTAACACAATTTTAGATAAGGCCGAGGAAAAGATTAAGGTAGTTTAGTCACATTTGCACAAAGGTGGAAGACAATTTGGTAAAGCTGATTTGGCAGAAACAGAAAGAAGGCAAGAAGGGAAGAGGATGTCCAGTAAAGGGATGGATGGATTGTGTGAGAGAAAACATGAGACATGCTCATGTTTGCCAAAGAATAAATGAGAGTGACTGCACTACAGAGAGAAGTGTTGACAGGTGGTTCAAAACTCAACCCTGTCTAAAAACAGAAAAAAGGAGGTTGATGATGATAAGGATGCTGATGATGTTAGCTTTAAGGATGATAGACAGTCATCCTGCTTTCTTTAAAGTGAGGTAGTGATGTTCTCTTAAATACTGCTCGTAGAAACTCAAAGGTTGCTAGAATAACATTTTTTTTTGTGTTAGCTTGCATTTTCCTGAAGGATAAAACTCATAATGATTTGAGTGTGAAACTCAAATCTCTGTCATTATTTGATAACTTCAGTCCTCAGTGATTTGCCAGAAAACCACACATTTTATGAGGAACATACCAAAAATATGAGGCAAAAATCTGGACAGTCTGCGAAAATCTGTACAGCTGAGAGGTATGATTGTTGCAGAGTGCTTTCTTTGCATCATTAGTGAGAACGGCAGTAATCATAAAGCAGATTTCAAGCAGCCCTATCTCTATGAGGACTGCTGTTTCAGTATACGAGTTAAGAAGGTCAGTGAAAAGTCAAACCAGATTCTCTGAGATTTGTAATTCCTCACCATTTCAGTTTCTTTGTTGGTAGAGGTAATCATGCATTGGTTTGAGGTTGCATTGTACAGGGTTTCTTGTGTTCCAAATAAAATGGTCTATATTTTACTGAAACTGATGTGAAGTAAATGATTATGGGACCCATCAGCGATCTCTGTCAGGATCTTTGATAAGTATTCTTTGATGCTGACAAAGGACTTTGATGAGTATCAGATGCAGATGGACAAGTCATTTGTATGAACTTACACTTGTATATTTGGGGAAATAGGAAATGCTACTTATGAACACAGAAAAAAGTAAATGACCTAATATAGATCTTTATGGAATTCCTGCTGAGAATATACATTGTTTTTGTGACAAGTGATTGAGAACTCTTGAAAGGATCTTTTTAAAACTTTTCAGTTTTGAGAGGTAAGAGTGTTTTCTTTATCTCGGGTAGATGGCAGCAGTCATTGTTCCAGACTAGTAGAAATGACAAAGAGGGCTCAGCGTAACCTTTGCCACAGTGGTGAGGAAATATGCAATAAAAAGGATGGGAATTCAAAGTGGAAAATAATTAAAATCTTGATACTTTTGGTGTTAACTGATTGTGTGTGTGTGCTTGTGAGTGTGTGTGTGTGCGAGCGTGTACATGCATTGGAGGAGCATTCCTTTTTTCAGGCCTGATTTACCCCTGTAAGTGTTGTACCTATTTCTGGTGGTATGTCTCTATTTTGAGGCTTGATTTACTGCTTCACCCAGTTTTCTGAATCCCCCTTATCACATGTGATGTTTGAAGCTGTCTAATACACAGAAAAACTACACTACACAAGCAACATACTAGTAGCAGTGTAGCACCAATAATTTAAAGAAAGAAGACACACATCTTACAGCTCCTTTTTTCAGAAGCAAAAATAAATTACCCTGTGCAGTAGAATTTTGCAATGCATTTCATTAAATTCTATAGATTTTATACTGTCTCTTTGATAATGTACTTATATTTTTCTATCATTTTTGTCACTCTCTGTTTTTAAACGTGTTTCTGAGGAACATCCTATTTCATACTGAAAGTGGAAAGAGTTATGTGCTATTTGGTATTAAATTTTTATGCTAATTAGATGTTCAGACTTAGCTAGATGAATGTATTTTTCAGGAGCCATTGCACCTATTTTCAATGCCTTCAGGTTAATGCTAATTGATTCAGTTAACAATGGTACCACTCTCTGATTTTCCAGCAGTGCATACTACTATATGCCATACATGGAAAAGCTATGGGATAAAATATTTCCCTGATTCCTACCACTTTGGATCATGCCTTTTACATACCCCACACTCCTTTAAAGGTCATTTGCACTTGCGCGTAAAGTGACATAAAAAAGAACAGCCTCTTTAGTTGCTAGACCCCCTTCCTAATATTTATTCATTCTGTTTCTCATTCAGTAGCACAACATTTGCTTCTAACAGACCACAACTGAAACTGATTTAACAAAAGAAGAGGGCATTGATTATAAATAGTTCCAAAACAACAGTATAGCTGCAACTTATTTTTTATGGACTTCATTGAGTTCATTGAGTAATTTAAGCATGTTGAGTTCAGCTATCTCACTGCACTCCCTGACTGAACTAAAACATTGTGGCAGAGTACATTTGACATCTAAAATTCATATTTTTAGATTTGGATGATATAGTGCCACAGACGGTAACTCTGCTTCACACTGGTAGGCAGAAAATGTGAAATTAGCACATAATGATGCATTTATCCATTAGATTTGTTTATATTATATACATACTGGGACACTGCAAAACTGTGCTGGCCTACTGCTTGCACTTTCTCTGTGACAGTTGCCAGTATTTGTAATAACTACTTCTTCCCCATTTAAACCTGTTACCGTTTCACACCCAGCACTAGTACAGGAGTTAATCCATACAGCTCCTACCCTTTCTGTATGATGTCTATTCTTACATTTGCTCTGTGATTGTGTTTCTTAGGTTTCACAGTATGACTTGGTTACATAATTTAGACTCTACTTCCCTCTTCAGTCTTATTTAATCTGATGTGGTTTGTGAAAACCTCAACCGTATCTCTTTCTCTTCCTCCTGTCCTTCACTGTACACTTACTAAATACAGTATGTTTATTTTGAGTGCTGTAGACCCTGAGAAATTTTTACTAATTTATTTTATTTTGCTTTTGTTAACTGGGTTTGTCCATCTGGGTTTAGTTAAAATCCCCTTTTCAGTGGAAGCTCTGGGAGAAAAGCTCCAACATATTACAAACATTTGTAAACAGACATAATAAACATGAACAGACATTAAGTAATATGCATTAGCAATTATGAATACATTTGTTAATTAGATAACATTCATATGAAATAAATGCTACTATTACTGTATAAAAGATACTTATGCATTTAGCAGGTGTTGAAGATTGAGCTTTTGAAGAGGTGTATTAGTGGGTTTGTTAAAGAGGTAATAGAGCTTGCGATTAGTGATTAGAAATTAGAAGAAATCAAAGTGACTCATTTATATGTCTGCATGAAGTACCTCATTTATATGTTCTTCCAGAGACAGGGTTTCCATGGTGAGAGGTCACAGGAATCCTGATGCACGCTTTTATCCCCAGTGTCCAAAATCCTGTATAATAAATATTACTAGCTTAATGCCAGATATGTCATACACTGGGCTGTCCACATTCTAGCCATGGATTAGGTCACCAAAATAATGCAAATCTTACAGGTGTATCCAGTCCCTGTTTATTAAACATAATTATATATTTATTTACTTACGTGATTTTAACTGTGGTGATGGACTGATCCAAGGTAAATTCATTTGAGTCACAGTCCAGGAGTTACAGAAAAGTATTGAAAGAGTAGACCAGACACATACTGCACACTACAGCGCACATTGGGGGAGGGGCTTGAATGCAACAAATGACTGCTGCCTTTGTGTCAGCTGGCAGTTAGTGCAGAATATTATAGATATATATTGTTAATACGCTGCTGTCTGAGGTAGAGGGTTTGATTCCCTCAGTCTTCAACTGCCTACTGTCTAACCATGAGCAAGTCACTAATCCAGGCAGTGACATCAAGCATCAGGACACAGTCTGACAAGAGCAATTTGTGAACAGAAACTCAGTCAGTCAACCAAACCTATCTTCCAGTACAAAAAACTCTTATTTAATAGTCATATACTATTGAAGAAGTTTTATATTTTTAAACCGGTCTATTTGTTAACCATCACCAATTTCCAGTAAAGAATATTTTATTGGACACATTTTGGTCTTTATATACTGCTTTGTTTTGTGCTGTAAGATGTTTGGTTAGCAACACAGTGCTCTGGAGCTATTATGAATTTTGGTGTGACTTCTTAATGGTCCTGGACTGTATGCCTAGTAACTACTTATGAAACTATGAATCTAAGATACTTGCAGTCACTGGAGACTCCAATAAGGCCTACTGTTTCTGAGGGTTGTACCCCACAGATACAAAGCATAATCTGGTATGGATTCATTGGCACACCTACCACTACTATGGCCAATCAGGTCTCTACAAAACAGTTATTGTCATTCCACCCTTAGTAGCATCCACCCTTCTACATATAACATCCATCCCTTTGTATGCAGACTTCGTAAGACAGTCCCCTAATACACTATGCATGCTCATGTGCACATTACAGCCCTGCTGTTACATGCAACATGTTGCTGTCACTGAACTTTCCTCTGTCTTTTGCAGAGTGACAGCTCTGGGGATTGGCTTTCTGTCAGTTTCGATAGGTTGAGGTCAGCTGATTTGACCATGGATACTTCACACACAGCTGCCATTAGGAATTAGCAATGATTTGTGTAAAGGCAGCAGAGAATTTTTTTTTTCTTGTGAGGATATCCCTTAGTTTATATTCAGGCATCTTATCTGACCATTCTTGGGTTATGAGGTACAGCTGGTCAGAGACACTATACCTGCTTAGCGGTTGCTCAGTCTCTCTTCCCATCATGCATTCTTGTTTTGGCTTGCATGACCTTAGAGCATAGGGTTTCATTACTTAATGTAGAATTTTAGTTGGCTCATTATGGATGATTTCCACAGCTTATATATATCCCTATTACAGCTTGCCTTTCACACAGAATATCAGATGGATTATGCATGCTTGTGTTGTTTATAGAAAGGTGTACTTACCTTTTAGCCATTAATGGTACTAAGAGGTATTAAATGAACCATCACAGTGTTGGATGTAGCAGCAATTGACTTGCTACTTTTTCACCTCAAAGCTCATCATCATAAACTTCCCTTTCCCCATTTTCTGCATGGGGTTGGGTGTGATGTCATACAATCAAAATCAAGAGTACATGATGAGAAGAAAGGCTCTAACAACCACTAAGCAGGTAAAATATCTCTGAACAACTGTACCTCATAACCTAAGAAAAGGTCAGACAAGGCATAAAATCAATCATTAAAATGCTGGAATGCAAACTGAGGGATATCTTCACAAAGAAAAAGTAACCTGGGATACCTTTACATAAAGCATTGCTAATTCCTGATGGCAACTACCTGTGAAGTAGCCATTGTCAAATCAGCTGATTTATTTCTTGTGTTTATTTGCTCCATTTCACTTGAAATACAGCATGAGACGGCATAATAAATGGCCTAACAGTAGAACAGGAACTCCCAAGGCATGTCCTTTAGAACAAAGATCAGTTCCCGATCAACTAGTCTTTTGCTGTCTTTCCTTAATTTAGTCGCTAACACTTTCTAGAATCAGAGCTGTAGTGCTTTTAAGCTAGTAATAGCTGTGTACTTATACTGTTTGTATGCTTCTAAATAGTACTGTATTTTTAGTGTGTTTTACCATTAATACTGATATTTGGGACATACTATTGTTAATTGCATTGTTAGAATTTGGTCTTTCTCTAGTCTCTCTAACTGCTTTATTAATCTATTCTTAGCCTAGGAGTTTAGGGGTTAGGCCCAATACGGAAGTACTTAAATATTTATTTTTGGAACCTCTCCTTTATCTAACTCCATCACACAAACTCCGTTTCTTGTGGCATTTCCTAGTATCCATTTTAAACGTGGTAATAATTTAACTTTATAAAAATTATGCTTTTATTTCTACAGATTTATCCATTTTCAGCTTACTTGCTTATATGCAGTGGATTATTGAGTTTTGGAATTTAAAAGGAATAAAAAGTAACAAAACTCTCTCTCTTTTTTTTTAATTTATTCTGTAAATCCCAGTCTCAAATTATTTTTGCTTAAGAAATGCATATGACAGTTTCTCAATAACCACACAAGTAGAAAATTGTATTAGCATTGTGGGGTTTGCAATAATAATCAAAAATTCTTTCAGAGGTAAGATTTTAATGTCACAGACAGATTGCAGTTGTCACTGGTGTTACTTGGTTTGCATTAGCAACGCATTAGATAATCTGGTTGTTTTATTAAACATTTATGCTCCATGTTCTAATTAGCTAGGCTTTATTTTTCAAATATTTTATTTATTATCTTCTTCTTTTAAAAAAATACTACTTTATTATTGACGAAGACTGGAACTCAGTAATGGGAACGTATTCATAAAGGTTACTGTGATATGCAAGCCTTGTGTACATACACCTCGTGGTAATCATTTCTATTTCAGTGATAGTCCTACCACAGTGGTGCAGCACTGCAGTGGGCTATCTCTGTGGCCACAAATACTATTGACATAGCTCTCAACCTTCCATCTCCAAAATGAGGAACACTAGCCCTCACAATGGGGAACAAATGGGCAAAATGTGGAACACATACCAATGGCTTACTAACAACTTCAACTAGGAAGGTCATAGGATGGTTAAAATATGTTGGTTTTACTTATAAAGAAGATATTTTAATGAATTATTATTATTAATTTATATTTACCATGGATTTCACTTAAAAAGATTCCCAACACTGAATGTGTGACAGACTCTTTCAACGTGGAACTTCGAGAAACATGAACTTTTTAAGACCCCCAAATGAGGTACATTCCTCGTAATGAGGTACATTTGAGAGGTATGACTATTGAGGTTTTCTGAGGGAGGAGCCTATGCTAATTAGCCATGTGCTCCCCCCTGCAAATGCATCTGGTAAGGCATTTATTAAGCACAGCAATTCAGAGAATTGTTTGGTTGCATAAGTTACTTCCTCCTTCCATGTTAATGAAGACAGCAAAAAGCTTGATTTCACCTGATTATGTTGGGGGTTAGTATCTGGGAGATTAGGGAAAGGTAGCACTGGGAGGATGTGCATGTTTCTATGTGTATGGCTACATGTGTGAGTACATATGCTGTGTGGTGTGTGTGTGCCTGGGAAGCTGAAGTACAGAGGGTTACTTAGGGGACAGGTAGAGTGTTTGCGCTTTTGTGTGTTGGGGGGCAGCTGTCATACATCCAAATTCTCCCAAACAAACAAGCAAATTCTGCAACACTTGGGGGACACTAGACACCTGGTATATCTCTTTGTATCATGCCTTAAAAGAACTTAAAAAAGAATTAGAGCAGGGAGAACACTAGACACCAGAGATACTCTATATAGTATGTCCTAAAGGCACGATCAAACCTTGTACCCTTAGCACTCAAATACAGCATGTTAGTCCTTTGTACCACTCCTAGACACCAGGGATGCTTCTAAAATATTTCCTAAGTCTTTGAAAAAAAATAAATATATGAAGTACTGGAGGGGCCATGGTTCTGACTCATTATCCTTGGCATAGAAAGCAAAATAATAACAGCAGTGAAATAAAAAATAATCATAAAACGTACTCATAAAAACTGGGTTATAATTTAAGAGCTTTTTCCTAAGAATAGGTATTATAGAAGTATTGTTATTGAGGCCAGGGGTATATATGTGGTGCTCTTAAGACTATGCAAATATGTTCTGAAGAAGTCTGCATTATGTTGTATAAGATAAAAAGCATAGAGTTAATTTCTGTGCTTAAAGTCTACTTCTGGATTTAATAAAATGCTTTGTGGCTCCTTTCTAGTTGTGGCTTCCTTTCCGGAGTTGGTCAGTTGAGCTGGTTCATCTCACTAGTAGATTTTCAATTTTCATTGCTGCTATTGTTTTTGGTGACATGGAAAGCAGCTTGTCAAGCAGGAGCCTTAACCCACTATGCTAACTGATCAGTTAGTGCAGCAGCATTTTTTACATAATAAGAGGGATGAAAGGCTAATGTCCACCATTGTTCGATGACTGCAATAGTCCCTGAGTTAGGATGGACAGCACACCTATAACAGACAACAGCAGGAGCAGTGAGTAAAATCAGGCACAGTTGAAAGGGATGGAGGTGTGTTAGTGTGAGGGAACAGGCAAGAGACCATTAACTGGACAGGTGTCCCTCCTTCAAGTCACCTTCTTCTGCTGGAACTCCTATTAAGGAAAAAAAAAACATTGTTTCTGTTATGATGTTAGTATTGTTAAAAAAGGATGAGTTCCTTAACTTGGCTAGACAGCCATCATAGGCAATAAATCCTGGTATGCAAAGGCCTTTACAGATGGGCATTCCCAGTAAAGTTGTTCCTGAGGAAATGTGATCTGATGATTCTGGTTTTGACAGAGATGGGGCTACTTTTCCTGCAGTATTTCCATGCCAGACTCCCTGACTGCAAGGGAAAACTTTAATTCTTATCCTCCTCTGGTGGAATTTTCTTTTAATCGGGTGATTGCCAGGATGAATGAGGTATTTTTATGGGAAAAAAATAGATGTTCCCCTGAACTAAGGAGATATTATGATATGTTACAAATGGGTATACCTCATTCCTTTCCCATCCCTCCTATTTTTCCAGGCCTGGATGATGTGTTGAATGCTGCTTGTATTCATCCTGATACTCAGACATCAGTACCTAGAAAACGCAGATAAACTGTACAAGGTACATCAGAGTATTGAATTTCTTTTCTCTCACCTTAGGTCAGATCCAGCGGCTACTTCATCTTCTTCACATTCAGGCAACAGGCTGGTCATCAATACCAACCTTTCACTTGGTGATAAAGAGGATAAAATGTTGGACAGTATAGGGAATAGAATGCTTTCTTTTTCTACTTTAGCCTTCAGAATTCTGAATTACCACGCATATTCTGTCAAATGGACGGTCTGAAGGAATTAGCTTCCACTCTCCCTAAAAAAAGAAATCTATTTTTTTTCCAAACTGTTTTTACCCTTTCTCAGGTATCAAAACATGCCTTGAAAAGTCCATATAATTGTGAAGATATTGTGTCTAGCTACAGTGCTGATAAGGTATGCTTAGGCATGTAACTAAAAGTCTGTTGATGAGGTAAAGTTTTAAATCTTCAATTCAGCTTTGGATAAGGAGGTATTGTTTGGTTCTTCTGTTGCCCTGATTCTCAAACAATATGATGAAAGAGGGAAATTGATTCAGGGAGTTTCTATGATATTTCATGCACCCCAATACAAATCATATGCACCTTCCTCTACACAAAAAAGCCTAATAACAAAACCAGTCTTTTTCTGGTGCACTAAATACAAAAAAGAGATGGTTACAGGGTAACAGCAACAACAAAATTTTATTTTCAGAAAAAGGGAGAGACCAACAGTGCATAATGACTATCTCAGAATTCCTTACTATCTTCACTCTCTCCTGGCCAATATCTCTACAAATCTGATCCAAAAACTAGCCCTCAATATTTCTCTTTGCAAAAAGATTGTTTCAGACTTCTCGGTGTTGCAGGAGGGTTACAGATGGCATTGGATGCAAAATCCTCTTTTCAGGAGAGTACCTCCCCACCCTCCAAGCCAAACAGAATTTTTTTCCCTCAGGTTCTTCAGTCTTTACCCACCCAGGGAATCAGAGAAACAAGTATCTTTAAGTTAAAGGAGCAACGGCTTCAACTTCAGAATGTTTTTGGTTCCATAGAAAGAGGCCTCTTGGGAACAAGTACTAGATCTTTTAATTCTAAGTGTATACTTTAAAGTTCCAAAGTTCAAAATGTTGACCTTACAGAACCCAGTGCCTCTTATTCCTCATATGAGTTACCAAAGAAAAATGCTACCACATTCCTATAGCTATAAGTTTCAGTACATTTCTCGGGTTCTCTATTTTTGTTTCACATTATCAGTTCTCTGCATTATAGTTTGGCTTTTAAGCAGCTCCAAGGATCTTCACAAAATGTCTAGCCCCAGTCATAGCTTATTGCAGACTGAATGGTGTTCACATCTTTCCTTATTTAAACAACCTGCTTATCTTTGCAGTCTTTATCCAGATGTCAAGAGTCATTATCATGGGCTATGTTCCTTTTGACTAATTTGGTATTCCAGATAAATATAGCAAAATCCTCCTTGCCTCTGTCTCACAGGATCCTGTTTTTGGAATGGCTTAATGATTCCACTTTTCAAAAGAACTTTTTGACACAAGAAATCTTTATTTGGAATTTTTCCAGAACTCCTCCACTTAGTCTCACACTCATGAAAGAGAATTTCTCTGGATCCTTGGGTTCCTGGCTTCCATGATCCTCATGATACCTCTAGCCAGATCACACATAATAAAGATATAATGGTCTCTAAATAACACATGGATACAGCATTTAAATTCTCTGGCACATGAAATTCCAGTTTTGGGCTTTATAAAAAAAAAGGGAACTGCATTGCCAGAGATAACAACTTCAACTGAACACAAGTCTTACCTTTTCTCCTCAGATACCAATCCAATCTGTCACCATAGACGACACAAATTTTATTTGGTGATGAGCTCTCAGAGGGTTAAAAGTGCAAGGACTGTGGAATCCTTTGGCCAGACCAAAGCACATCATCTTAAAAGAGATGTTGGCTGTGATCCATGACTTGAAATCTCTCTATCGTGTTTGGTCCCCAGGACCTCTACAAGTGATTACAGTTAATACCACAGTCATGTAATATATAAACAAGCAGGGAGGTACAAGGTCATATGCCTTCTGCAGGTTTGCATGCAATGGCTTGGGAATTAGCTCTTCAGTAGTCCTTAACCCTCTAAGCATCTTACTTTCCATCAGAGCAAAACACAGTGGCAGACAATCTGAGCTGGACTAGAACAGACCCTCATGAATGGAAAATGAAAGGGGTTGTTTTCCAGTAATTAATACATTTTTTGGGTAACACCTCAAATAGATCTGTTCACTTCCTTTCAAAACAGACAACTTAACAAATTTTGTTCCAGTGGTCCTTGCAAACAAGCCTTTAAAATAGAAGTCTTTTCATTCCATTGGAAAGGAATGTTGGGTTTCTACCTTTTCAACTGAAATCCTAAGGTCATTCTGAAAATTAAAAAGGATACCCCAAAAATCATTGTCGTGACTCTGTTTTGGTCTAGACAAATTGTTTTCTCCCTTCTTTTGGAACTGGCCAAGGGCAGTTAGCACAAACTTTCTCAGTGACTGGATCTACTCACACAAGACAGAGGAGTTTGATACACCCCAGTATGAATTACCTTCAACTGACTTCCTGGCTGATTCAGTTGTAATACCTTTTTAGCACTTATTTCTTCAAGATGTGCAGCAGGTACTAAAGGAGACAAGAAAGGAGGCTAGTAAACAATCCTATGTAGGTAAATGGAAACTAACTTCTATTTGGTGCCTAACCAATTACTAGGGGACCATCAGGGATTTTGTACCACTGATGCTCAAATGTGTGTTAGGGTTACTTTCCCCTGGCCTCACTTTTTTCCTACAAAGATTCATCTTGCAGCAATTTCAGCATGTCTGACCATGGGTCCAGCTCTTTCTTTTCTGTTTGTGGTAAAACAGTTTCTGAAAGGAGTTTTACATCTGAATCACCTCATAAACAGGTTGTTCCTCCTTGGGATCTCAACTTTGTGCTACAGAAATTTACTATATGAACCTATTCATCAAGCTGATTTTTGGCTCTTGATTTGGAAAACTGTACTCATTATTATACCCTATCTGATTTTCCACAAGGATGGGGTCTCTAAGAATAAATCCCCTCATTCCACCAAAGTGGTTTCAGAGTTTATTTTGAATCAAGCCATTAATCTTCCAGTTTTCTGCTCAGAACTGAAAAAAAGAGGGAGAAAAGATACTGCACACTGTGGACATTTATAGGCAGCCTGGGTACTATCTTGACAGGACTACACCATTTAGAAAAGCTGACCAGCTATTAATTTCTTATCAAGGGGCAAAAAGGCACATCTTGAGTCTAATTAGAAAAATTTTCAGGTGGTTGTCCTTAGCTGTTGTTTTTTTTTTTTGTTATTCCCACCATAACAAATCCATTCCAGGCATTATCAAGGTGTTTTTTTTATTAGAGCCTTGCCTTCTTTGATGGCATAATGGAAACAGATGGACTCTAGAAGCATTCTAGAGGCAGCTGCTTGGTCCCCTGCATATAATTTTACAAGGCATTACAAGATGGATTCCTTTCGTTGGTCCAGTTAAAGATTTCCAGGACCATTCTCCAGGAGATCCTGGAGCTTTATTCTTCCCAGTTTGGATAGGTTTTGGTAATCGACCCATATAGCCTAAGTGTTACTGCAGCAGTTGGAATGATGAATATAGTACAGCTGTGTAAGTTTCACTTACCCATAACAGTAGATGTTCAAATTCTTCACTGTTGCAGTAGCTGCACCCACCCTCTATCCCCCTACTCTTGTACATAGTTGTAGATGGGATATAAAGTAGGGTTATGTTACTTTCTAATTTGTATGTTATTGTTATTATTTATTGTTTTATTCAGAATTTTTAGGCTATTCTCTCATTATATGAGCAAGAAAGTTCTGAAGAAAGCTTCACTCTGACCAATTATTTTCCTCCAAGGATTAACCAATCACCAGAGTGAATGAATGTGGTAGTGGTGAGGAGCTAGAGCATTTTGAAGCTGGCCAGTTGTTGATACCTAAGTGGGAAAATCCCATATAGCTTAAGGGCTATTGCAGCAGTGAAGAAGTTGAACATTGACTGTTATGAGTAAGTGCAACTTACACAACTGTATTTTTGACATTGTATCTGAACCCATGTATTTCTCTGACCATTCCAAATTATAGTTAAAGTTGGATATGGATCATTTATCAAAATCTAACTCTGTTTCAAAAAATTGTATTTTAAACTCCAATTTGTTAGAAGTTGAGGACATCATGGTCAAAATTAATCAACTTTTTACTGCATTTTATAACAAATTATATGACCAAGGTATACTGATAAATATTCAGAGGGCAGCTTTAAAAGTCCAGCTGAGAGGGTTTCTCATTAGTAGAGCATATTATAAAAAGATAAATAATCAGAAAGAAAAGAAATATATGTTACTAGAACATCAACACATTTAAAGTATGACAACATAGGGAATATCAGAATAAAACTCTGCAAAATAATCTAAACCTCTTATGTATGTCACAACTATCTTCGCACTTTAAGAAAATATTAGAACAATTTTCTTAATGAACTCAAATGCCATCCAAATTCTTGGCAAGGATAATTAAATTTCAAAATGTACCATTAAATTTTTCTGGAAAGCAAATGACAGACTATATAGCTGAAATGAAGATATTATGTCTATATTTACAGATCTTTTCACACATTTGTATAACATTAGTTTAGATGGTTTTATAAACAACAAAATAGATAGCTGCTTAGATCAAATAATATTTCTAGTCCTAAATGAAATTCAAAAAGATTATCTCAACCTGAAGAGATAAAAGTTTTGATAAATAATTATAATTTAAAGAATAGTAAGGCCTCTGGCCTCAATGTCTTTACTTCAGAATTTTATATATGTTTTTTCAAATGGTATTATAAAATTTTTACTGGCCATATTAAATGACATATCAATAAAAGGTATATTTGACCATTATTTAAACAGATCCAAAACTATCCTTATTTCTAAATTCATGCAAGTTACAAACTACAGACCAATTGCTCTTATTAATTAATCTAAAAATGTATGCTGCTATATTGACCAACAGGCTTAAAAGTATCCTTTCCACTCTAATCTTTGCCTTTCAATTAGGCTTTATTAAAGCATGTCAAATAAGTAACCAAACCATGATGTTAGAATCCTTGAACTTATTAAGAAATGTGGTTTTAATCAATAACTTCGCTTTAGCCATTGGAGCTTCAAAAGCAATTTATAGAATAAACTGAAACTTTCTATTTGCAAATATGTGTAGATTTGGCTTCCCTGATGTCTTCACAAAGTATATTAGTGTATTATACCATAACCCTCTACCCAAATTGCAATAATGTATTTGTTTTCCAATAAGTATAACAAATTGAGTCAGACAAAGTTGCCCTTTATCCCCTTACTTTTTCAATCTGTATATTGAACCCCTATTTTATTTCTAATACAGAACACAGTATTTAATATCCCACATTGTTTGTCCTTTAATATACCATTAACTGCTTTGGCAGACAATGTAAGCATATATTTATGGTTCCAAATGAGATAGCTCTAGAATTATACCTTCAGTTCAACTGTTCAATAAAAATTGTTAACTAACAATTAAATATATGACCAAAAAATTCATCAAGTCTCAATTGCTTGTTGTCAAAGATACCTTTGAGAGATTAAGTGCTTTGATCTTGTTAATAAGACTACACTAGAATCTACAAAACACAACCTCGCCTTAAAAACAACACAATTAATCAATTACCCAATTAATAAGTGGCTGCAGGAGGGTCTAAGACTGAGCCCTTAGCCAAATGGTTTGGCCACAAATTAAAAGGTGTCACCAACTACAATTCCAGTCTCACATAGACCTACCACGACAGCAAACCAAACACATAAACACACAAAAACATACTTGGAGGCTCTAAATAAAAATCTGCCTAAGCAGCAGAGACCTCCAAAGCAGACACCCAAGCAACCGCTACCCCAAAACAAAACACGTGCAACACATAGCTCACAAAGCCAGTGTGCCAAACAGTCACAGCCCTTAAGGCTAAACAACACACCTGTTACACTTGTAATAGGTGACTCTATCATTAGGCACACTGACGTCCTGCTCACCAGGCTGAACAAGGAGAAGGTCATGGTGAGCTGCCTGTCAGGTGCTAGGATCCGCCACATAACACAAGCACTCAGGTCACTCCAAGGCAAGTACAAATATGACTCAGTCATTGTCCATGCTGGTGTGAATGACCTGAGATGTACCTCCCTGGACTACATGAAAAGAGACATAGAGGAGCTCTCTGAGCATGTAGCCCAGGCTGGTATGACCCTGACCTTGAGTAGCATCCTACCCTCACCAAGAATGATGCCACAATATGAAGACAAAATTATCAATTTCAACAATTGGCTTAAGTATTGGTGCCATTCAAAGGGGATACAATGTCTGTCAGTCTGGGATGACATGCTCGACAAGCCATGATGCTTCTCTAGGGATGGCTTGCACCTGTCACCCCTGGGCTTTCAGATATTGGCAAAGGCTCTTGCTACCCCCATAGTGCCTTTTTTAGGCAAGGCTGAAAAGACAAACCCACCTCCATAGGTATCACAAGGGATAAGAAACTAAGAGTAATGCTACTCAATGCCAGAAGTCTAAACCTCAAGATGCACGCACTCAAAACTCTCCTTAGCATGGAGAACATAGATATCTGTGCAGTAACAGAAACCTGGTTCAAGGCTCCTGAGAGCACCCCAGCACTACCAGGTTATACCTCATACCATGCTTTTCAGCCCCAAAACTTGGACCAAACCACAAAAGGAGGGGGAGTATCAATATTCGTCAAAGATACCCACACCTCCAGGTTGGTGGCACAGCACGAAGCATCAGAGACTATCCATGTGCAACTAACAGTGGGTAAAACTGGATTCCAGTTTATAGCCTGCTACAGAACACCCTCCCAAACCCTGGAACCCCACCCGGCCTTCCTGAGAACACTGGAAAATATGAAGGTCTCTCCAAACACCATTATATTGGGCAACTTCAACTACCCAAACATAGACTGGGAGCATTACTCTAGCTCCAACACCCTAGCCCAAAGGTTCCTAGAATTTATAAACTCAAATGCTATGGAACAACTTGTTACCACTCCCACAAGAGGGGAAAACATACTGGACCTGATCATCACCAACATGGGGACTCTATGCTCCAGACCAGAAGTGTATCCATCACTGGTAAGATCAGACCATAAACTAATCTCACTGGATATTCACATCCCGACCCCACCCCCTGCCCAGAAAACCACAGTGAAAAACTTCCCTAAAGCAAATTTCACACTCCTCAAAACTGAGGTGGAATCCTTCAAAGCCCCGGCCTGTGGAAAATACGGCCCAGAGTGCAGAATCCTTTATAAATGCATTCTATGAACACCTTCAGGAATGCATGGATCATGCAATCCCAAATAAAACCAAGACCCAATCCTCCAAGGCAGACATCCTGTCTGGTGGACCCCAGCCATAAACAAACTATACAATAGAAGGAGGAAGCTACTACATGATAGAGCAAAATCCCAAAAAGGGAAGGCATCTCTGATCAGTATTAGCAAAAAACTACGGGCACTCATAAAATCGTCTAAGGCCAGCTTCAAGAGAAAAATTGCACAGGACACTAAGGATAATCACAAGGCTTTCTTTAGTTATGTTAGGAACCTGGATGGGAATTCCCAGATATGCTCAGAATTAGTCCAAAATGACAAAAAATACACCAAACCCACAGACATTGCCAACATCCTAGCTGACGGGTACAGCACAAACTTCTCTCCCCCCTCCCCACCAAAAGGGCAAATATATATCCCAGCAGAGTGCTGCCCCCCTGACATCTCAGATGTTTATGTAAGAGCCGCCCTCTCCAAAGCAAAAAACACAGCATCAATGGGACCAGACGGTGTCCCGGGCTGGGTCCTACATGAACTCCAAGAAGAGCTAAACTCAAACATAAAACTATTGTTCAATCTCAGCCTTACTACAGGATATGTACCCAAAGAGTGGCATACAACAGCAGTGGTCCCTCTCCACAAAGGTGGTGCCTCAACAGATCCTGGAAACTATCGCCCCATAAGCCTGACTAGCTTGGTCTGCAAAGCTATGGAAAGGATCATCATGGACCTCATAAATAAAGATATTGGGGACCTACAGACACTGGATCCTACCCAGTTTGACTTTGTTAAGGGAGATCCTGCCTCTTAAACCTGGTTGATTTCTTTGAAACAGTCACCAAGGCCATTGACAAGGGGAAGGTGGTCCACACAGCCTACCTGGACCTTGCAAAAGCCTTTGATACAATACCCCACTTGGGCATTATAGATAAGCTCACCAGCTTAAATATAAACCCCTATGTCACTAGATGGGTTGCAAACTGGCTCAAGGGCAGAACCCACATGGTTAGAATTGCTGGAGCCATGTCAGACTCCAAACCAGTTACAAGTGGCGTCCCACAAGGCTCAGTCCTGGGACCTCTCTTGTTCGGTATATATTTCTCATAAGTACAGGCCAACACGGAAGGACTGTGGCTGACCAAGTTCGCAGATGACTGCAAACTGGCCGCCATAATCGACTCTCCAGCCGACACAAGCATCCTCCAAAAGGGCCTCATAGAAACAGACAACTGGTGCCAGAGCCATGGCCTCAAGCTAAATGCCAAAAAGTGTATAGTCATCCCCTTTGGCAAAAACAAAGTACCCACAAATTACCACATAGTGGTAATCCATTAAGTACAGGGACCTGGGGACCCAAGTTGATAGCAATCTCTCATTTGACAACCACGTGGCCAAAGTGGTTAGAAAAACATTTTATATAGCCCACCTAATCATGAAGGGATTCACATCTAGATCAGGGGACGTCATCGTGCCTCTTTACTCATCCCTCATCAGGCCCATAATTGAGTACAATGCCTCTTTTGGGATTTACCTTACCAGACACCTGCAGCAACTGGAAAGACCCCAAAAGTACCTCACCAAGAGGATCAAAGGGCTCAAACAGATGCCATATGCTGCCCAGTTAAAGAAACTCCAGCTCTACTCAGTGGCATACCGCCTGCTCAGAGGCGATCTGTGCCTGACGTATAAACCATGTCCAACCCGAAATTAATGGACATGCCGCACCTCAGAAAATCCAAATCCCATCGAGCTATGTGCTGGAGAGACTTGAACCTCAGCACTGAAATAAATAGGACATGCTGGAGGGACAGATTCATAACCCAGAGGCTCCCTTCACTCTGGAATAAAATCCCAGTCCAGGTTAGGCAGAGTCCCTCATTGACTCTCTTCAAGAGGAATCTTGATGAGTGGATGGGAGATCGTAGGTTTACCCTGGGTATCACTTCTGTGTCACTGTTAGACAGAGGCACAGTATACTAACCTCGAAAAAGGGCATAGAAAAATTAATTTAAAATGGGTGGTGAAAGCCAAACACACTCTGGCTAGGCTTATAAATGCCCTAGGGCAGATAGTCTAGTATGAACCTATGAACCTATGAAATGTGTTTGCATGTTCTCATTGATTCTTGGCATTTTCTTAATGAAATTAAGAAGATTAATTACAGTAACAACTATGTACTAGTAACAGCGGGTGTTAAAGATTTATTTGCTTTGATTCCACATGAGATTGTTTTATGTTGCTGTAAAGATGTGTTATTGCATAAATAATTAACCAGTTAAGGGAGTGGTATGAGGCAATATGTGCTACACCAACTTGGTACTGTTATACTGATAGATGAGATTTGTGTTTACATCTCAGTATATGTATTGTAAGTCATATTATAGGTTTTTGGACAATATATTTATTATTTGGACTAGGTACATTGACTTATTGATGGAATTTGTTGAGTTATTGCAAATTACTACAACTTTTTTAGAGTTCACTTATAAATGGTCTGATAGTAGATTTGAATACTTGGATTTATGGATTATTAAATATTTATCAGAAAGTGATGTTTGTTTTCATCTCTTACTTGCACTACAATAGCTGTCACCCACACAGTCAGAAGGTAAGTTTAGTGAAAGATCAGATAATGTGGTTATCATGAGTAATAGTAAATAATATTGATTTCTCGCATGATTTGGATTTTTGATTTTTTTATTTAGTGGCAGGGATACCCATTACAATTGCTGGTCAAAATTTGAGATTAGATTTTATTGGGTAGAAATGAGAGGTTTGCCCTAATATTAACTTGTAGTTTTATATAAATGCATCCATCAAAATGGAAAATAAGGCATGCGATAAAATACTTTTTCTTACTTATTCTAGTAACTTTAATTTTATGAAGGATGTAGTAGTTAATAATTGGAATATTTTAAAACATTTTGCAAACATTAAAAAGCATATGAGAGCTCTCCTTTCTTTATTTTTAAAAAGGGTCACAACTTAAAAATGTATTTTGAATGTAATTTTGTGGAGAAGACCAGCAGCGATTCTTCAACCAAGAAACATGGTAATTGCAAGCAATGTTCCTATATAGATACAACTCTGAATGTGAATGTTTGTAAAATGCTTAACTATGAGGCTCATTTTCCCAAGGCCAATTGTAATACAAAAGCTGTGCTGCACATTACCACGTGCTCAATCTGTCATGCTTATTATATTGGCAAAACTGAAAGATTACCACATGAAAGAAGTTTTGAACATGTTTATGTGATTAAAAAATGAATGACAAAAGTGCATCAAGTGACAGACTGAGAATTAAGCAGCTTGTTGGCCATTGTAAAACTAAACTGGATGTTAAGGAACTGTTATGGTAGCTAAGACTGGATGCCTTTATTATATAATTATTTTATGTTACTGTCAAGTTTTTAATCAGTCATTATTTCAGTAGCATGTTTTATCATTTTTCAGACAATATTTTGTTTTATGATTAAGTCTGTGATTTTTAAAGTATTTAAGAGTACACAATGCTTAATTTATTAAAGGTGTCTTTGGTAACAGAGCTGTTGAGGCCAGGCGTATTTTTTTTTTGGTTATTAATGTTGCTGAACCCCTTTGGAGTTCTTTGGCACCGTGGTTACCAGTGTTCTTTCCATAGATTCTGTTTCAGACTCAACAGAGCTTGTTGAAGACTGAAAGACCAATTTAGAAAGTGATATTGAAACAAACACAATGACTTCCAGAACTGGGAAACAAAATCACTACTAATCTTTGCTAATTCTTTTAATTCAGGCAAACATATCACTGTATTGCACAAGTCATCAAACCAGAAGGAGTCTATTAATCTTTCAGGTGTTGCAAATAATGAACTGCCTGAAATCTCCACATGCTGGAAAATGGATGTAACATTTGAGATAGCTCATGGAGTTGAATATGGTTCATTGTCCTCTTTGGTTAATAAACTTGAGAAACTTTTGCCGAAACATCATTCTCTTCAACTAATGCAGTATGACAGAGTACTCAAAATCATGTGACTTTTGAAATATCCAGTTGGGCTTGTTAAAGATTCAGTTGTACACAAAGAGGTGGTCACTTTATTTGACCAAATGGACTTTGACCTGATGGCATTAATCATGAAGAATAATGAAAGGCAACTAAGTAACTTACAAGTAGAAATTAAGGAGATTAAAAACATGAGTACTAACGATTTTTTGGATTCTTGCAAGATTTTTTTTTCTAAGGTAGATCCACAAGATAAAAACACCAAACTAAGGAAAAATAAAAACAATAGAAAGAGATTGAATATCATGTCATGCTGGAAATGCATGTCCATCACCTAGATAACAGGTACAAAGATGCCATGTATGACAACATGGAAAGACCTGCAATGAATGATTTACTATACAGTTTCTATGGATAATAAAGATTATGCAGATTCAGTTGATCACCCCATTACTGGAGCCAGAGCATTTAACAAAGAATGTAGTCAATAATCTCTATACACATGAAGACTCGGTGAATTCCCCAACAAGAATCAAAAGACAAGGAGAAATTAGGGGGAATGAGAGGAAATTTTATTCACAGATACTGTTTTCCATCTAAATGATGACAAATTCAAAATCTTTAATTCTGCTGGCATACGTGTCTTCAATGTTCATTGTTCTAGGAGATTTTACTTTTGTACCAATTATTTTTTTGGGATTGCATAGACATTGTTGGACTTAAAAATTATTTATGTGAAAACTGAATTTATAAGTGTGGTATGCTGATAAAGATAATGGTGTGTTTATCGACATAAACTGGGTAGGGTTAATATGGAAAAGTATTTTTAACCCTCCACTTATTCCTGTTATTATTATTTTTTTTTTTGGAAAAAGATGAAAAAGATGTTTGACAGATATAAAAGATATTAGAGATATTTCATACAGTAGAACTTATTTTTACCGTAATGTATCTAGTAATGAACAAAACACACTTAAATCCTTGTTTTCTGATGTGTGCCTATATCTCTTTAATAATAGTTTGTTACTTGAATGACTGATTAATTGATTTTAAGGTATTTAAGAGTAAGTAAGGATGTGTTTTGTAGATTCAGATGAAGTCTTACTAAAAAGACAAAAGTGCTTAAACTAGTAATGGTTTCTTTAGTAACAAGGAGGTTGATGGCAGGTATATTTTTGGTTATTGATCTTGCTGAGCACCTTTGGAGATCTTTGGATGTGTGGAATCAATTAAATCTGCAAAAATATATATTCTATTTCCCTTAAATCCAAACTGTAACTATATAGGCATAGCTGACTTAGGACGAATAAAAGTAAATCAGTCTGTGAAATATTTAGGCAAGCCTTTAGCAAAATTGCATTCTAAGCAACCAATTGAATATTCAGGTGTTGGACTTCTATACAAGATAATTTATAAAGATTTATTAATGAACTTTACTGTTCTGTCTGGCATAGCAATAATTAAAATGAACATTTTCTAAAGTTTTCTTCTTTATTATATCTACTTTATATAATATTCTGTTAACACTTTTTAATGAGATTACACCTGATTTATGTAAATTTATATGGTATCCCAAATCTGTTAGGATTAATATTTGCCCAAAGAGTATACATCCCATGTAAATAAATTTGGAATCTGATTAAGTCTAAATTAATTTATAGTAAGGATTATAAATAAACAAATAAAAAATAAATAATTACAAATAAGATATAAAAAATAAAACTGCTGAACTACTTGCCTGGATTTCCAACATAAGCCTGATGTTCTCACTGTAACTGAAACTTGGCTTAAACCCAGCATACCTCCTGGCTATAATATCATTTGTAATGACCGTATAAAGAGGAAAGGTGGTGGTATTGCTTTAATATTTATTTCCCAAAACCTACCACATTTCCCCTTAAAGCAAACTGACACCAAAATTTAGTTTAGTAGATTTTCTCATTGGTTTCATCAAAATAAACAGTTATAAACAACTATGTATTACTATCCTTTATATCCCTCCTGGTGACAATACAGCTATACTGGAAGATATCTTACACTGGATATCTATAACATTTCCACAAGAAATAGTATTACTAGCTGATGTGAATGTCAGTTGGATGGAAATAAACTCTAACTCCCTTTGTCTATCATGAACTTATATGGTTTCACACAACTAATTACTAGCCCCACATATTATAGCAAGACATCAAATTCTCTATTGGACTGGATCCTAGTATCAGACCCCAGCAAATACTCCACCACAGGTATAATGTCAGACTCCATCAGTGATAATCTCCCAGTCTATATGACTAGACATTTCACACATCCAGTTGAACAGCATATTTATAAAACAACATGTAACCTTTCCAAGTTTAACCAAGAAATGTTCATTACTACACTATTGTCTATTAACTGGAACATCTGAAAAAAATCTTCCCCTTAGATGATGCTGTAATTGAATTCAGTACATCTCTCCAAAATAGCCTTGCACCTCCTAGAAGGAAGAGACTGAAAAATAATGCAATTTGGCTATCCAAAAAGAGTAGAAAGCTAATGCAGGATAGAGAAAAAGCATGAAAAGAATTACAAAAATATAAAACACCTCAATATATTAAAGACTTCAGAATACTTTGCAATCAGATTAAAAAGCAAATAAATGAAGACAAAAACTGTACTATAATAACTGTCAGAATAGTACTAAACACAACCCTAAAAAATGTTGAACATCCATTAAAAAAATCTTAAATCCCAGTCAAAAATTCAACCCAAACTCCTCTCCAGATAACTCACCACTCGAAACTGCAATACAGTTCAACTCTTATTTTATAGATAGTATAGCATTTCTAAGAAGTCATTAACATCTAATCCCTTCCCTGCCCAACAGATACATGTCACCACATCCACTTTCACTTTCAAACCTGTGCCCACATCCTATATAAAACTACTCTTAAACAAACTTAAGCCATGCTCTTCTTCAGACCTTCCAAGCGAGTACCTAAAATAGTAGCCAATAGCACAACCTATCCTATCTCAGTCCTTATAAATAAGTCTATCTAGGAATCCCACATTCCCTGTCTCTGGAAAAAGATGCACAGTTTCCCTCTGCACAAAGGAGGAAATTCAACAGACATTAATAACTTCAGACCTATAGCCATTTTATCTCCCCTCTCCAAAATACCTGAAAAAAATGTATTCAACAATCGGTAGACTATCTCCTGCTGGAAAAACTCCTATGTCAAACAAAACATGGCTTCTGTCCTTCCCATAATGCTAGCACTGCCCTTCTAATATATATAGATCAGTCAGTAAAGCTAGAGATAATGGCAAACTAGTTTCTTCCTTATTTTTAAATTTGTCTAAAGCTTTAGACACTGTTTGTCACTGGAAACTCCTACTTCAATTGTCCTCACTAGGTCTTTCTCGGCCCACCCTTCTGTGGTTCAAAAGCTACATGTGTAATAGGTGTCAGTTAAATGGCACTCCACACTCTCTCCTTACCACCCAGTCACAACCAGTGTACCACAAGGATGTATCCTTGATCTGGTCCTCTTTAACATTTTCACCAACACCCTCTATACAGCCACACAACAGGCCACCCTAATACAATACACAGATGATTCCACTCTCATTTGCACATCTGACAACATGGTACACCTCCAAAAAACTACTCAGGAAGCTTTAACAGCCACTGAAATATGGCTTTGTAACTTGTAACTCATGCTCAACCCAAAACAGACCAAAATACTACTTTTTTTCCCCCAAAATCCCTCTCTCATGAAGAAACAAAATTTAAAGTCCTGTCTCTTGATAATACAACCATTGAAGTAACTTCTCATAGCAAACTATTAGGGGTGATAGCAGATGATAATTAACACTTGACCTGCATATACAACATTGAATAAGAAAAAACTCATCTAAAACAAGGGATGCTTTACAGAGCCAAAAGCTTTCTCACTGACACAACTGAAACTACACCTGTCACTACATATCTCCTCCCCACTATTCTTTATGGTATTTCCATCCTTACTAACCTTTAAGCTTCACAAAAATTAAAACTTGAACAATGCTATAACAAAGTTGCTAAACTTGCAGTACATAGCCCTTTCAGAATCCACTACTGTATAGCACTGAAGAGCCCAAATTGGTTAGAACTGTGCAATCAGTTAACATATACACAACTTCTTACCACATATAAAATTATCCAGCATCCATCATTCTGTCCAGCACTAAAAATATTCTACACAACTATGTTTCCAGTTGGTCATTATGACCCAGTGACCAAAAACTGCTGTCTGTCTACAGATCTAGCAAATTTGCTGTGCATTGTCTGTACTTGTACAAGGTTGTTAAGGCCTGGAACTCCTTACCTGTATCCTTCAGGCCTATCTCCTCCTTCCTATCTTTCAAAACTACTTTGAAAGACTTCTTAGCTAAAATATTGCTCAAAACCAGGATATACTATATCCCTAAATGTGAGCAAGTTCATTTTCTTTCCTTATACTGTGTTACTCTTTCTTTTTCACTTACTTCCTTACTGCTATCTAATTCTCTTCCCTGACTTTCTCTCTAAATATACCATAAGCCTGTTTTTCCCTCACTTCAAATTGCAATTCCTGTTTGTATTAGACTAGCTTACCTTTAATTTCTCAACAAGCTATCTAAAATTTCTCTAAATATTAGCGGACCGGTGTTCCGCTGTGGCGACCCCTAACCAGGAAAAGCCGAAAGACACAAACAAATTAAATTATTGCCATATACCTTTTATTGATTCTTAATGAATGGTGTTATATTATGTCTAATTTGTTATAGTTATTTAAACTGCAGATGTGCTTGTTTTATTTTTGAAGATTGTATAATTATTTTTCTTAACATGTTTATTTTAATTTGAAGCTTTTCTCCCTGAGCCTCCACTGAAAATGGACTTCTGCCCAATCAGACTTTCCCGATAATCAAATATCAATCAATCAATCAATCAATCAATCGATAAATTATATCCAGATTTATTTGTAACGCTCTTGTAAAACAATGCAATTTGTCTACATCATACAGATTTAGAAATATTTATTTTTATTCTTCACTCTGGTGTGAACATGACCAGGCCTTAGCACAAAACAAAATAAAAAAAAATACACCTTATGGTTAAACCTTAAATATGTTCCTTTTAAATGCTTTATTACACTCAACTAATGATTGTACATAATGTGCATTTTTCTCTAGTGAAGATTGGTTCTTATTTTCTATCCAGTTATGTGTATTGTATGGCTTGTAATCTTGATTAATACTGATCTACTACATGTTTTATGAATTTGTAAATATATAAATCATTTTTGGAGGAAATTATATTTGAAAATTAAAAGTGTTTTACCCTCATTTTAAGAGCTTTTATTTGAAATTTGCTATTCACATCCTTCCACAAATTAAAACGTTTGACCTAAAATCATGAATAATTACTGTTTTGGTTGGCAAACTGAATTAGCAAACATTGGTATGATCTGAACATTTTAAATCGATAAAGTTTTATAGAAATGGCATTAAAATACCCTGAATCATATGAAAAAAATCAGATTATACTGATTGTTGAGCAACTGTTTTTACAATTTGTTTGTGGCATTATATCTTTTAAGACCTTGCAATAGCTCATCAGTTACTTCATCTGACTGCTTTGAATATATACATGCTGATAAAGAACATTGCACTTTTTCTACTTTATGGTTCTAGTTATTATTTAGAAAAGACTGATTTTTTCATATCTTTATTGTTTAACTCTTGGGATTTACTGTAAATAAAGTATACAGTTATTACTTTATTAGAATTTGATTAGTGTTTATAACAGATAGGTTATTTGTTCTCTGGTTTGTTTTGTCTTGTATTATACTTTTAGTGTTTGTTGTTGTAAAACTTTGGTTAATAAACAGAGTTTGAAAAAAAGAAAATGTACTGCACATTGTAGGGCGGGGGGGGGGGAGTTACTAATGGGGCTTTACAGGGATCGGTGCCACTACCGGTCCATTTAGTAGTTTTTTAAAGTACATTTCAAAGTAGCAATGCAGCAAAATTGTACCTTTTGTGAAGGACAGTGTCATCCGCAACAAGACTGGTACATGCTGCAGAGTTATAAAAAGGTGTAGAGTATTTAATAAAGATCAGTGTAAGTGTTGTGTCATTACGTTCGGCTTCAGTGCACTGAGAAGCAAATAAATGCATGTGGAAACAGCACGCAAAGTAAGAGAATAATATATAGGGTAGTATGTTAGTACCTATAGTAACATATTGAGAAAGGACGCAGGATAGCAATGTGCAGTTACCTGAAGCATGCAAGTAATGTGAAAACTAAGTAAGTAAGTCTAGGGTTAAATGCAATAAATGGCTAAACAGGCATCTTAGCAGGAGAAAGAAGGAAAACATTTCAATGTACAGATAATCAGTAAAATTCCATCTGAATCATCATGCATAGTATACTTTTGAAGATCCCATACTCAGAAGAAGAAAAAGACTAGAGAGACAGCACAAAGAGGTGTAACTAAAATGTGAGAACCAGACATAATGACTATCAGTCCAAAAGGTGGCTGTACAGTGAAATAAAAACCTGCAAAACAAACTTCAGGCTCCACATAAATCAGACAATAAGGACATGATTTATTCTACTTTGTGGTTTAACACTGGAGGCATATAGCCTCGAGAGTTTGCATGGTGAACTAAAAGTATGCAGTCGTCATTAGTAGTCGTACAAACGTTTGCAGACAGAGATTAGTTTGCACATTGATAGCACCCTGCATATGCTTTGAAGGAGGAGGCATGACCGACACCGAAGTATTTAAATAAATAATTGGGGGTTAAGGAGGTATTACCTTTAAGAAGAAACAGTGTACAGTTTAGATATAGGGGGTTAATGTAAGAATTTTATGAGAATTTTTCTAATCCTGCAAATGATGGCTACTTGAAGGTGTTTTCTTATGGAGGCAGTATGTTTAAAAACTATAAAGAAATTTAGTAATGTATGGGAGAGATACAATGTAGTTTTAGCCAGTAGCAAGGTTGGTAGCTGTTGGTTGTCTAGGATCAGCATTTATTCGTATGTCATGCACATGGGTGGACTCAATGGGGCAAGTTATTCTTTTTTCTTATCTGAGTTCAGATTCCTGTATTATGTTCTGAGGATTTTAAGTCGGATTTCATAACCTCTTCCTTCACTTGCACATACTTTCCCCACCACTGAAGTTAAACTGCCTGCCTGATATTTCACAGCTTCCTTGCTGTTTCATATTATGTAAGTGTGGACTTCATCAGCTATGCTATAGCCTTATAAAATCAGGCCTGCCTTAAATAGGTGTTTAATAAGTTCATAGCTTCGTAGGTACTTACCAAGCTGTTGATCTGTGAGAATCTTTAGAAGCCTAGCCTTACATGTCCATGGTAGATTTTTAGCCCTTATATATTTTGCGTGTGAATAACCTGGTTTTGGGAGGAACAAGGATATTGTGGGACATTTACTTCTTGCTCCTTTCCATAAGGGAAATGGGTGCTGAGCCAGTGGTAAATTTACAGTTTCTCATCCAGTCATCCAAATTTCATTTGAATGGAGTAAAGGAAGTTTTTGCTTCATGCAGAGAGGAAGACACCTCCATAGGAGCAGTATTGCAAGAGAGACTGAGATCCTTTGATCAGGTGTTAACAGTACCATTATATTTGTGAACCTGTACTAGGTCTAATAGGATAGGGTCTACTGGGGCTGTATACATGAGACGGAGGTCACCTTTTAGTAGCCTGTATAATACTGAGAAGAGAGGCAAAGCTTTGAGACGGTCTGCATTGTTTTTATAATTTAGGCCGTTTAATTTTTTTTTTTAGTGAGGAAGCACTAGGGTCATTCCTGTTGTGCTTAGTATTTGGACAGGTACATACTGAAAGGGGAATTATATTTATGAGCAGCCTAATGAGTGCTTAATACAATGGAATAATTAAATCCCTGGATCTGGATGCCATATCAGTAGTAGGTATAAACTGGGCGCTGAAAAAAGGACATCCTTACAATAGTGGATATGTGGTAATCACAAGGCAATTTGATGTCAACAGAGATTCCCAGATTCCTGATAACGGAATAAACTTTCATCAGTTTGTTGTCAGTGTGATAGTTACAAGGGTGGTCATGCTTGCTGAGGGATGCTATTATACATTTCTTGGCATTTAGTTTTAGTCCAAGGTTGTGACACAAACTGTTTGCTTGGGAAGGGTCCTTGTAGAGTATTTTGCTGTTCTTTGGGGAATTTATGATGGCCCAAAGTTTACATGTGCACACTTAGTCAACCACAAACCCAGAACATATACTTTGACTCTGAGAAGTAAATGCCAAAGAGGAATGGCCCAAGGACTGAACCTCAGAGTACACTGCTAGTGACAGATGTTTTGGAAGTGGTAGAGCCTCTCACCCTAATTTCTTGGGTTCTATTTATGAGACAATTTGCTATCCTATAGGTTACTTAAGGGTTTTCATTTAACTGGTAGAGTTTATGTGCAATGTCTAAATGCGGGATGAAGCTGACTGCCTTTGTAAGGTCTAAATAAATGCTGTGTACTGATTTGCCCTATTCTATTGCTTCAGTAGGCTTCTGAAAGAAGTCAACCAGGTTAAACAGGCAGAATTACCCTTTAATGAATCCAGACTGGCCTGAGTCAAAGGTTTGTAGGTTATATGCATCTTTATTTATTAATTTTATAATGATCCTTTTCCTAGCCCTACAGATGAGGTTGGTCAGGCTTATGAGTCTATAATTACTCAGTTAAGTTAATACCCCACCTATGTGCAAGTAGATGACAGCTGCTGTCTTCCATTCTTCCTGTGTGAAACATGTTTGGAGGCTGATATTGAGAGCCTCTTTAGATCTCTAACAATTCCCGTGAAAGGCTGATGAGTAAGAGGCCCACTATGTTATCTGGCCCCATGGAAGTAGTGTGTTTGGCCCTGGATAGTGCCTTGAGGACATGTTCTTGGGAGATTTGATGGTGCAGGTATGTGATCTGGGAATATGGGAGGGGAAAGGGGGATAAAGTATGAGCTAGGTTTGCACTCTAGTACATTGCCATGTCCTCTGGGTCTGAGTATGTGATGTCATTTACTATTAGCTCTGCACAATGCTATGCATTATTTCTGAAGTTTCTAACATAATTAAAGAAGGCTTTTTGGTCTTGCTTCACCTGGTTGGCCATTTTTACTTTATATCTATAGCTTCGGTTGATTTGATCAGGGTCCAGAGTTCCCTTTTAAGTTTAGCAAAATATCTTAGTATCTTGAGAGTTAAATTTATTTTTGCAAGAAGTAAGTTTTTTCTTTTATTATAAACCTTATTTATATTTGGGTTCTACCATAGAGGTTTGTTCTTAAATTTGTCACTGTACTTACTTCTGAGGGGGACAGATGTGTCTATGCAGCTGTTTACATGTGCATAGAATTTGGCTTTAAAAGATTCTGCATGAGCAACAGGGTCATCAGGTTGGAAGGGGATTTTGGGTTTAGTCAAGTAATCACTAATTTTTAGCAGATTAGACTTCAAATATTCTCTGAATACTGAGGTATTGGAGAATTCTTATGGCTTCAGTCTTATGGTGAATGAGACTGATTTATGGTCCAGTTTGACCAGGGAGGAAGTGACAACTGGCAGGGAGCAAAGCTATCCCATATTGGTAAAGACAAAATCCAGGATTTTATTGTCCCTTGTTGGGCTGCAGACCAGCTGATCTAGAGAGTTTGTACTGATGAAGTGCAGAAATTTCTCTGTGTACATATTTGAGGTTGTATAAGTTTTCCAGTTAATGGAGAGGTATTTGAAGTTTCTTAGGAGAATGGTGTTTGGCTTAATGCAGATGGACTCCATACTAGTTAGGTAGGAGTTATGGGTTTGGGGGAACATAACTGGACATAGAGGGGGGTCTACAGCTAGCTATGATATGAATTTTTTTTTATTGTAAGTTGGATATGGAGGAGTTCCAGGTTATTATCTTGCCTAACGAGTATACAGGTAAAATGTTTTCTTAAGAATATGAAAATCACACCACCTTTAGTGCCTTCGTGTAGTGTGGTAGTCCAAAATGTGTTTTAGATATTGAAACCCTGTGCTGTTGGGAGTGCTGTCATTGGTTTTGAACCAGGTCTATGTGACAAAATATCAATGTTTTCCATGGTAAGGAGTGCTTGTTTAGGCTGCTAGCATTGAGCAGTACCTTTATGTTATCTAAATTCTGTTTTATGTTGGAAGCTTTAAAATAGTGACATTGTCTAACAAAGGCACTATGGGGAAGAACAAACCTGCCAAAGCAGTTAGGATTGTCTACCATCTCCTCCCATGCAGATGTATATTGTTTCCCCTTAGAATGACACCAGAAATTAAGCCGATTGTTAAAGTCAGTAATCTTTTTTTTTTGTATTGCAGCATTATTTTTGGTGATGGTAGAATGCTGCTTTAAGCTATGTTCACACCTGCCTTGAAGACATTTTTATTTTATTTTATTTATTTTACATTTGTTGATCGGGAGAGTCCGGCTGGATACATGTCCATTTTCAGCAGAGGCCAGGGGAGAAAAGCTCCACAGATTAAGAACAAACAACTATGAGATTTCTACATAGCATGCAAGTATTCATAGGAAAACACATGATTTAACAAGATTCCATAGTTTTAAAGTTACAAAGTACAATATTCATTGGTAGTCGCAAGTTTTAACAAAATTCCATAGTTTAAATTAGAGTAAAGTAGTACTTAGAATGTTCTGGTTTTCAGTAATAACATTGAGTGAGACAAATGTAAGTAAAAAGGGGTTGGGAGTGGATGTTAGGGTTAGTTTTGTGAGATGGGGTTGGGTTTAAAGTTGGAATGTGTATAATTGCTGACTGTTGGTGTGGGTGTTCGTAGGTGAGACACTATAAGGAGGAGTCACGATTCTTCTTGATAGATAGAATAGGATTGAAGTGAAAAGAAGCACGAGAGGGGGTCATAGGGTGTGTATGATATGGGTCGACCTGGTGGGTAGCAAGGGCATAGCCATGTGAGTTTTAGGTGTTATTTTGGTAGCTTTTTAAATGTAACCATTGAGTTGTCTGAGGTAATAGCAGAAGGTAATGAGTTCCAAATTTTACCGATGTAGTTAGGGAAGAGGGAGTTACCTGCTGTGTTATTGCTTTTGGTCACCTTGATTAGTCTTTTATCACTAAAGCAAAGTTGTCTGGTATTAGTTTGCAGTTTAAGTAGATTACATAGTGCTGGGTTTTTTTCAGGAAGTAGTAGGAGTTTCTGGGTGAAAGAAAGCTGATGGAATGAGAGGAGATTTGGGAATTCAAGCCAGTTAAGTTGATTTAGTGAATGACAGTGATGAGCATGGTACGGGGCACCAGTAACAAATTTGGCAATTTGATTGTAGCAGATGTTAAGCTTGGCCATTTCAGTTTTGGGTAGGTTGGTGAAGATCGGAGCGGCGTAGAATAGTGTGGAGAGGAGGTGGGTTTGAGTTATGATTATTCTAGCAGGTTGGGTTAGAAATGGTTTGTTTTTATAAAGACTGCCCAGTTTTTTGTGAATGTTTTTAATAGTTTGATTTATATGTAAACTTGCGGTTGTTGTCAATGGTCACTCCTAGCAGTTTAGTATGAGTGTCTGCAGAGATGATAGTCCCATCTCTGGACTCAGTATTGAATGTGTTGGGCATTGAGATGGATTTGCTGGGTTTATATAGCAACAGTTTGGTCTTTTTGGTATTACGTAATAGGTTTTTGTTAAGAAACGAGGTTTCTGTAATTTGGAAGGCTTTTTGGGTAATGGAGAGAAGTTAGTGTAGGTCACTGGCTGAGCAGACTAATGCTGAGTCATCAGCATATTGTATAACAGCTGCATCTTGGCATATGCTGTGGAGATCATTAATGAAGATGGAGAATGGAAGGGGTCCCAGAATGGACCCTTGTGGGACTCCTGTGGTAATAGGCAGCAGTGAGGATAGGTTGTTGTCCCATCAAACTACTTGTTATCTACCATGCAGATAGTTTTGGAGCCAGGCTAGTGCGTGATCACTAAGGCCAAGATTAGTAAGGGAGTGGAGTCGTTTGGGATGGTTGACCATATCGAAGGCTGTTCCAAGAGCTCTGTCATATATCTTTTCATGTGACCCAGGGAAGTATGCCACAAGTCAGTTATACCCATGTGCACTATGATTGTGTTCTGTGTATACCTGTGGTGCAAGAACTTGAAGGCTTGGGTAATTAGGTGAATCCTGACACCTGATAGGCAACTGACTATGACTATCTCCTTGTACAGCCTGGTGAGTAGTGCATCAGTGCGTCTCACTATGGAGCCACCCATGATTAGTATATTGGACTGTGGGGATGTTTGTTTTATGGGTTTTTGATTTGAAACAATATGTTTCATGGTGGGTGCTGTCTGTGCATTTGTGAGGTTGCTGAATGTACTTGATTCTTTGTGTGTAAACATCTAGTAACATTATAAAACTACACCTCTCACACACTGTGTCAGTTTGTTTAAGTAGTAGGTGGCTGTTAGTAAACATGAGGCAATTGCTGCATTGTCTCAGGATGACCTTTGAAACCAACAATGACAGTTTGAAAGTACAAATCCATGGTTCCAGATGCTTACTAATGTAGCTAAAGGTGGAATAGCGCCCATGAGGTCTGGAGTTGGTTTACTGGAGTGGTGTCTATCTAAAAGAACAATCCAGACATGAAGAACAATTCACCTCTTAGTGCAAACCAGAGCCTCTTTGTGCAGCTACTGAGGAAAATATTTTGGCTCATAGTTAAGATATTGATTTGTGGTATAAAAGTAAGTGTGGATGGAGAAAATTTGATTTGAGCTCCAACACCAGGTATATTGTAAATAATAGTATACAAATAATCTCTGTGGTATCCCCAAAGTCTCTAAACAAGTATAGTGGGTCCAAAAACAAAACAGTGCAAGAAACTTCTCTGTGTGGAACATTTTCAATCCATATATATATATATATATATATATATATATATATATATATATATAGTTAATCACTGTATATTAATCAGATCAGATAATGGTAGTAGAAGTAGCGAACTTAAACTCATCCTAAGTAAAAAAAAATAATAAAAAATATATAATTTGAAATATTGTACGGAACTGCTTGTCTGTGTACTTAATAAAGGGTTTCTGACTGGAAACAAACAGACTGGCTACCCTGCTTGGATTGCTTTTGAATACTTAGTAATTCCATACAATATTTCAAATTATATATTTTTTATTATTTTTTTGACTTAGGACAAGTTAAAGTTCATTACTTCTACTACCATTATCTGATCTGATTAATATACAGTGATTAACTAGATATATATGGATTAAAAATCTTCCACACAAATAAGTTTCTTAAATAATAGTATAAATACCACCTTGGTGTCTACCCTGAAAAGACACAACTAGCCTAATGGGGCTGACCCAGTCAACAAAGGCTAAATAAATAAATACATAACTACATAAAAATAATTTGTCTAGGCTGGCTACGAGATTTGCTTTAGATGTGCAATGATGTACCGCTGCTGAATTCTGCAGTTTATGCAATTATATTGGAAATGGAGTTAACTAATGTTTCTAACAGAGAATTTAAAAGTTAAAGGGAGAGTGTCAAAGATGCAGCTTCCAGAACACTTTTTTTTTTTTTTCACTAATGCATACTTTAAGTAGTGTAAAGTGCATCTGTGTCACTCTTTCTGTACCTTTCCCCTTATTTTTTAAGCAATTTGGCTCTTTTTACTTCAGGAGCGTCCCGATCTCAGTCTGGCTCTGATAGCACTACCCACCTTATGACGTCAGCATACACACCCCTTCCCTACCCTCAGCTTTTTAAATTAAACCCTAGCCTGACATTTTCCAGGATTATTTTCCTTCCCTTGGGAAACTGAACACAGTCGTACTGTGTTTCCGAAGCATTTTGGCAGATTGAATAACTTACTTGGTCAGTGCAAACTTTTATGTCCCGATCCCTTACTGTAAGTATCGAGATGGAATACAACATAAATTGAAATGTTGCTGATCATCAGTGCTCTTTACTATATAGCACTCTAGCTGAAAACCGAACCGCCGTACTGTTCTGTGAATGGTCTACACTTCTGCAGCGGTTTGCTGCATTGTAGCTGTTTGTGAAACTTTTTTTTTTTTTTTTTAACTAAAATTGGAGAGCTGAAATGAAGCTCTCTCTGCAGGAACGGTATACACTTTAGTGACAGGGCTGTCTAGCTGCAAATGGGCATAAGTAAACCTACAGATTTCAACAGCATTGAGTGAGTTTCTGCAGGTATTCAAAGGGAAATGTTGCAGATTGTCAGTGCTCTTTGCTATATAGCATTTTATCTGAAAACCTAACCACAAACTGATCCGTGTGTGATGTCTACACTACCGCAGCTATTTGCTGCTTTGTAGCCATTTCAGAAACCTTTTTTTTTTTTTAATGAAAGCTGAAACTGAAGCTCTCTGTGCAGGGAGGTATACAGTGTAGCAACTGAGCTGCTTAGCTGCAAACAGGCATAACCGAGCCATGAGATTTTGGCATCATTGAGAGCATTGCTGGCTGTACAGAAACAGAGAAATGTTGCTGATCACTAGTGCTCTTCACTCATTGATTTTAGCTAAGACCTAAATGACATACTGCTCTGTGTATGGTCTACACTATCGCAGCTGTTTGCTGCATTGTAGCTGTTTGTGAAACATTTTTATTTTTCCTAAAACTGGGGAGTTGAAATGAAGCCCTCTCTACAGGGAGGTATACACTGTAGCGACTGGGCTGCCAAGCTGCAAATGGGCATAACTACATTTTCAGATTTCGGCAGCAATGATAGATTTTCTGCCTGTGTGGCTTACTAGAATATAAAGATTTTATTTAACTAGAACCAGAGAACGGCAGCACTCCATGCAGCAAGGGTATAACCTGTAGCAACTGCAGACCACCAGTAATATCATTTTCTTTTTTTTGGTTATGTTTCCTGCTTTGAGCAGCATCATTATAATGGCATTAATTAGAACATTCTATCCTTCTTGTGGGTTGTAATGTTTAAAATTCTGGCAATATGTGAATACGATTAAAACACCTTGCAATCTTTCTGGGGTCCTCTTGTCTGTAAAATGAAACACAGCATGTCAGCCATACATCTCAACTCAGAGCAAGAAATCTTGGCAAAGACATAATTAAAAGTGGGACAAAGTCCCCAAAATAGGGACAATTTTTACATATTGCTTTTACAAACTTAGACTATCAGATTTTGCATTAACATGAATTTTCTGAAGGGTATGAAGTCTGCAACTCAAATGTCTGTCTTTATTTTCTGACTTTAATATTTAATGATTTACTACTATTTTGACAGAAAACAAGGATTTCATGAAAAACTGACCAGTAATATGAGGCAAAATCTGGACAATCTGCAAAACTGTTCTCTACAGTTGAGAGGTATGCATGTCACAAGCACAGCAATTTAATAACTTATTTTTGGAATGAAAGATTTCATCTGACATTTGTAGATTATTTGTATAATGCTTAGCTGTTTTAGGTTTAAAAACACTGGGAAGGATCTAGAAATATGATTTCCAGGTATGTGTCATGGCGCTTACTGATAGATTCAGTGAATGATACGTCATTATAGATGTGCCGATATAAACCCGTCAGAAGGCTGGCTTTCATTTCTTTAGTATGTGCAGTGAATGTCAGGAATTAGTGACATTCTTACCAGTTCTCATTTCTGAAGGTTTAACATTGTAAAAGTTAGGACAAATCATTACTTTCTGAAATTAAGCCCACTGCATGAAATTACTTTTTGTGTTCAGTGTGGGGGATCCACTACTAGCTTTAGTAGGACATATGCATTTTTCTGGAACATTACTGGGGTGATCTGAGGGTTGACTTCACTAGATAATGGCATTCATTTGAGTTTCAAACTTTAAATCCTTCAAAAAATGTATGTTAAACCCTGTTACTCTTGCAACTCTCTAAGATAATAACATCAACATTCAAAATATGTCCCTAATTTTGGGCCTTTGCCACACACCCAGTTTTGTCAGACTTTGTCTACATTTCTTGCACTGAGAGGTTCAGAGGAATGATTACAAGTGTGCAATCCCTTTCGTCCTAATTTCTCTTGCTTTCTTTATATATCTAAGAATGTGTTTTTTTTATATAATGAGCAATATTAACTAGTAGAATTATACTATAGTGTTTCCATCTAGTAAACCTATCTATTGTCAATTTTGTGAGTGGTTGATGGACCTGGTTAACAGATTACAGCACACACAGTTATACAGAGTACTTTAGCAAGCGATATCTATTATATTAGTATGTCCTTTCAAATTTATATATATTTATTTATTTGTCCTTTTATTTAAAGAGAAAGTCAGACCGGCTCATAAGGTACCCATTTCCAGCAGAGGCCCGGGTGATAACTCTCTAGATACATATGGTTAACAGAATGATAATCTAGACAGACAGAACAAAGTCGTAACATTCAAGCACACATAACAACAGCTCATTACTATGTCAGAATGCGAACTTAACAAAAGTACTTATGTCGTAACATTTAAGGACAAAATTTAAAATACCACATATTTATTGGTCAGAATATAAACTCAGCAGACATAATAAAGTCATAATGTTAAAGCATAAATTATATGGAGGACCTGATAATATGGTAGATGCAGTCTTACTAACATAATAGATGATTATCATAATGGTTATTAATATTGTAGAGTTTTTATGAAATATAGGTTCATAGGATGTTACTAGGCTATTGACCCAAGGGTCTTTACATGCCTAGCCATTAAATCCCAATATATTAGTAGGTTAGAGATATCATCCATGGCCAAGTTTTTTTCTAGCAATGACTATCCATGTCCAGGAAAGAAGGTGGGTCAGTCTCCCACTGAAATTTGTATTTTCCCATTCCAGCCATTTAGGATCATAGGAAGTTAGTATGTTAATGGTCTACCCAATTTCTTACCCTTCTTTCCATGATCAGCACCTAGTGACCCTGTCCAAGAGGGACACTGGTGGAACCCCCAGATGAAATTACGGTCACCCATCCAATCGTCCCAATTGCGTTTGAAGAGAGCCAGTGAGGGGGCTCTGTTTGACATGAAGTGGTAGTCTGTTCCAATGGTGTGGTAACCTGTGGGAGACAAATATATCCCTCCAGCAGGTTTTGTTAATGTCACACACCAGGTTAAAGGTCTTTGGAGTGAGTAACCCATGTACCATTTCACGCCCAGATATGCAGCATTTCCAATAATTTATGGTTACAGACTGCCTTATATGCAAGGCATAAATTGCCCCTGAGTAGTCAGTATGAAACATAAAGTGACAATGATTTCAGATGGTCTGCATAGGACAGATGCTGAACACCTTGAATATTTCTTGTGAGCAACCTTTGTGTGTTCTGCATTTGCTGCGGATGTCTTCAGAGGTACATACCAAAAGGGGCATTGCACTCCATTATTGCACTGTTGAGGTACTGTACAGGGAGATTATAACTTCTTATTTTCTGGAGGCAATACCTTTACTTATCAGATGATCAGTATACCATGCCTTTCTTGCCACTGTGGAGACATGGTGATCATAGGTAAGATTGCTGTCCACCTGTGTACCCCATCTCATCAATGAGTGTGTACTTAGGGTGTTGCTATTGGTGTGCTACTTAGCAGGAACTTCTCTCTAACCAAAAGTGATGATAATACATTTTCTGAATTCCATTTACGGCCCAGACTTTGGCACCAGTCTTTTCACTGAGTAAGACCCTCTTGTAGGATCTTCACATCATTTGGAGATTCAATGACTGCCCCCAGGTTGCAGTCATCAGCCAACTTTGTCAGCCACAGATGTTTAGTTTCCGCTTGTACTTCTGAGAAACAGATTCCAAACAGTACAGGTCCCAGGACTGATGCTTGTTGAACACCACTGGGTACAGGTCTGCTGGTGGAGGTGCATTAACCTATTTTGACTATATGTGTTCTGTCAGTGAGCTAGTTAGCAAACAATCAAATTATGTAAGGGTTCATACCTAGCTGGGTCACTTTGTAAATGCTGCCTGGGTGGGGAATAGTTTCAAAAGCATTGGCTAAGTCTAGGTAGGCTGTATGTACAGATTTCCCCTCATCCAGGACCTTGGTGAATGTATCAAAGAAGTCCATCAGGTTTAAAAGGCATGATCTCCCTTTCACAAATCCAAAATGAGTAGAGTGTGTGTTTGGAGATTACACATATCTTTGTTCATGAGGTCCAAGATGATTTGCTCCATGGCCTTGCAGATAAGGCTAGTCAGGCTAATAGATCTATAGTTCCCAGGGTCAGTGGAAGCACCACCTTTGTGCAAGGTAGTAGTGGTGGCCATTTTCCATTCAGCTGGGAGAAAGCCTGTGCTTAGACTATGATTGTAAAGAGTACCCAATGGTGTTTGTAATTCTAGTTCGAGCCCATGTGGGACGTAGCCTGGGATGTTATCCGATCCCATAGTTACTGTGATTTCAGCCTTAGAGAGGGCATTTACAAACTGCTCTTTAGAGATATAAGGTAGGGCACAGGTGGTAGGGATGGCATGGGGTATGTGTGGCAGGGACAGGGGAATGATGTTTTCATAGTACCTGACAACAGACATGTTGACTATGTCCACATGCTCAGTATATGTGGCATCATTAACTACCAGTTTGGCACACACCTGGGCCTTTTATTTTTGCTTACAGATGTAACTAAAGGACATCTTATAGTTGTCCTTAGTCGAGGATGCAGGGGATGCTTCTGGTTCGTGGCTCACTCCCTCTTACTGTTAGCCAGCAATTTCTCCATCTTGTTTTAAAGCATGTTAATGGCAGTTGCCCAACAGGCAGTTTGATCGTCCATTGAGGAGGCTGTTTTGGACCTATTGGGTATGGCCAAGTGAATGCAGTTCTACAGGTGTGTGTGTAAAGCATTGGTGTAGAACTCTGCATAGTTGTCATTTCCATTTGGGCGGGGGGTGCAGTGAAGCTATTTATACCCTCCTGTAAGAGCTTATAATCGGCTTTGTAGACGTTTTTTAGTGTGATAGCTGCTGGGGAGGGGCCAGGTGCAATACTTATTTCGAATGAGACTGATTTGTGTTCAGATCTCACCATGGACAACCACATAGTGCTGGTGCTACAGTAGTCCCCCACATTGGTAAGCAACAGAGCATGGATGTTGGCAACCCTTGTGGGGGGTGCCAACCAGCTGATCCAGGGCACTAGAATGAACAAAGTTAAGGAAACTTTCTTTGGTCAACTGAGTTTGAGCACAAGTAATGTACCGAGTCAATGGATGGGTAGTTAAAGTCACCCAAAACCATGTTGTTAGGATGTATCTTGATAGACTCAAGTAGATCCAAATAGGCACAATCGGTGCCCTGATTCATGGAGGGGGCACTGTAACTGTCCAGGGCTTGAATAGGTGTCCTACCAAGAGTTAATTGCACCTAAAGTATCTCCAGGAAATCATACTGTTTAACCAATCTGGAGGTGTATTTATCATTAATGAATATTGATACACCGCCTCCTTAAGTATTCCTGCCTGCATTTATGGTCTCTGAACCTGTGTAAGGAGGTGTAAGCCAGTATGACTTGGGTGCTCTCCACACCCCTGAACCAGGCCTCCATAACTGCACAAATGTCTGCATTTTACAAGGTGAGGACTGCTCCCACTTAGTGCAGTTTCATGTTAAGACTACTAGCATTTTGCATGATATCTGTGAGGTTGTTTTTAGAGGGAGTTTTTACCTCGGCAATTTTCTCCTTCCCCCTGCCTAAAAAAGGCACTATGCGGGTGGCCAGAGCCAGTAACCGAAATCACAGGGGTGACAGATGAAGACCATATCTGGCAAGGCACTGAGGTCAAAGCATGTCATCACTGAAGACATTTCATTTAAGTGCCGTGCAATAATAACCAGCATTACTGAAGGCTAGATAAAGGACGTGGTTGCCTTTACTGTGCGTGCCTGCATTTACTGGGGTCATGTCACATACTTGAAGTTACCCAATAAGTATGGTTTCCAGTTGAATTAATAGTCTCTACAGTTAATAGTTAAATGTCATTGTCTGTAACCAGTAAGTGACTGCAGCCACTGTGCAAGTGACTTCTGCAGATATTTTCTTATGGATAATTACATTGTGTTCTGTGATTATACTATCAACTTCTAGGTGCATTCAAGCACTCTGTCTACAGCAAGACATATGATTTTGCTTTATACATACGGTGAACTGCTCTTTTGTTTTTTAGGTGTGACTCCATCCAAAGAACTGTATAAACTAGTTTGTACTTGTTTGCTAAAAGCTGCAGTGAGTTAGGCCTTCTGCCCTTGCTCTGCTGTTTTATGCTGAGAGACTACAAAAAATAAGTTGATTCTTTTCAACTGTTTTTGCACTTCTGATAAAACAATATTTGCTGCATATCTGTTTAAACTGTGCAGCTGTTATTTAGGCCTGGTGAATTCAATCCTTACCTGTGTTCTGATGTTGTTCCCCACCCACCTGCTCTATGGTTGTTGTGGTGTTGAAGCTTGGTGGATTTTGAGTTGCCCGCCTCTACTATAAATTTCATATTGGACACTCGCTCCCATCCCATTGCATCAGCTCATTCTACTGATGACATAGGTTGTGAAGGCCCACCCGTTTAGCTTCTTAACCGTGAATTACCTTTGGTCTCCTCACTTTCTTAGAAAAAAGAAAATCTGCCCCTTCCTATTTCATTTTGCTTCTGCTTAGGTGTTCAACTGCATTTAGTTTGCAACATTTGTTACTGCTTGTCAGTAGCCCTGTACTTTATTTGGGCTGCTTTTTACTGTTGTGATTGTGAGCTAATTTATCACATTTCTTCTTCCAGCATTAAAGGTAGATATTTTGGCCATCTCTATCTTTCTCCCTCTTATCTGTTCTCACTCTCACCTGAAATAAGTCCTAAAAGGGGGTATACATCTCAGGCCTCCCTGGAGAAATCCTGTCCACACTTGGGATTTAAATAGGTATTACAAAAATTTACCTTACCACCTTTTGAAACTGTAACTTCTGCTCCTTTACAGATGTTCACTTTGTAGACCATCCTTATGAGAGCTGTTACCTCAGTCTAGAGGTCTTAAGAGTTACAAGCCCTGTTGTGCAAGAAACCCTTCATTGTGTTTCACAGGGACAGGGTAACACATAGAACTAACCCTTCTTTTATGCCCAAACTAGCATCAGAACTCTCCTTGAATTAAGCTATTTAGTTGTCTGTGTTCTTTCCAACCTCACAGAGTAAAGCTGAGCAATCTAATATTTCTTGAACGCACACCGACAAATCAGGTATTGCCTAGATAGAACAAAGTTCCCTAATAGGGTAGATCAACTGCTAGTGGCCTTTGCAGAAGGAAAACAAGGCAGATAAATCTCCAAACAGAGTATCTCAAAATGGATACCCAACTGTGTTACCGTCTGCTACCCCTTTCAAAGTAAAACATTACCATTCCTTGTCAGTGCTCACTCCATCAAACCCAGGGCAGCCATCACTGCCTTTCTTAAAGGTGTCCTACCCAGGCCATCTTGGCAGCTGCCACATGGAAATGTGCCTACACCTCTACTAAATATTACCATTAGGCAATGCCTTCAGGGGTAGGGCAGGTTTTTCTACTGCCCTCCTACATATTTTGCTGTCTCTTGGCCCATCAGACAGCTTGCCACCCAGCTTGTAGCTTTGGGAGTCCTCCCAAAAATCAGTACTGCAACACTGACTATGAAGAACATAGCACGGTTGAGTCATACTTATCGTAATTGTAGATGTTTGAGTAGATCAGTTTTGCAGTACTAACTGTCGTGAAAGGAGATACTGCCATCCCAGCTAGCTCAAATTTTGTAAATAATTAATTATAAGTTGATTCTGATAAAACAATATTTGCTGCATATCTGTTTAAACTGTGCAGCTGTTATTTACAGATGTTCACTTTGTAGACCATCCTTATGAGAGCTGTTAGAAACCCTTCATTGTGTTTCACAGGGACAGGGTAGAACTAACCCTTCTTTTATGCCCAAACTAGCATCAGAACTCTCCTTGAATTAAGCTATTTAGTTGTCTGTGTTCAACCTCACAGAGTAAAACTGAGCAATCTAATATTTCTTGAACACACACCGACAAATCAGGTATTGCCTAGATAGAACAAAGTTCCCTAATGGGGTAGATCAACTGCTAGTGGCCTTTGCAGAAGGAAAACAAGGCAGATAAATCTCCAAACAGAGTATCTCAAAATGGATACCTTTCAAAGTAAAACATTACCATTCCTTGTCAGTGCTCACTCCATCAAACCCAGGGCAGCCATCACTGCCGAAATGTGCCTACACCTCTACTAAATATTACCATTAACTGCCCTCCTACATATTTTGCTGTCTCTTGGCCCATCAGACAGCTTGCCACCCAGCTTGTAGCTTTGGGAGTCCTCCCAAAAATCAGTACTGCAACACTGACTATGAAGAACATAGCACGGTTGTGTCATACTTATCATAATTGTAGATGTTTGAGTAGATCAGTTTTGCAGTACTAACTGTTATGAAAGGAGATACTGCCATCCCAGCTAGCTCAAATTTTGTAAATAATTAATTATATGCCTTTTGTGAATGTTAATATGATTTATATAGAAGTGTAACAAAATGAAGATACTGTCAGAAAAGCTGTCTGGAATTTTGTAAATGGTTATGTGTCATTTGTGAATGTCAACATGCTTCATGTAAGATGCTTGTGTTACAGATGTATTAGAACTTTATGTCATATTGTACAGACGTGTGCTGATGAGTTATTTTGTAATGTACAGAGCAGAAATGTATATACGCTATTGTAACTGTCTAGATGTGTATATTTTAACAGGGGAACCGGAACACAGGAGATTATCTTGCAAAACTTCAGAAGAATAGTTGAAGTTAAGTTACTTTATGGCTGGGCCACAAAAGAAAGATGTCATTTCTCAGTTTTAGTGCAGTAACAGATACAATGTCTAGAACTCAAAGTTTTTTGCATTGTCTTGGAAGTGTTCATTGTTTTATGACTTCCAAGATTTGCCTTAGATCTAAGAGAAGTCTTTGTTTATGTATTTTCACAGGTAGATGCTAAATGCCAACAGCTGCATCAGTGGGGTTTTTATGAGCCAGGAAATTGAAGTCAGATGGCAAGAAATTATGTTATTCTGCAAGTATCCCAGCAGAAATATTTAAGATATTAATTTAAGAATTCTCTGAGAGAGACTGTGCATTCTGTATTTTGTCTTTGACCTGACAAGACCTTCCACTCACCACATCTGTCTGCTTCCTCTGTAAGTAAGTTAACTAGGGTCCAGTCATTTCTGTTGGACACAGTCAGGAATATAGTGAAGTATAGCTTAGATGTTTTCTTTATTTATTTCAGACTGTTCTGCAATGTTGTTTTAAATATTTACTGTGATTTCGAACTCTGATGTAACTGTGATTATTTGCTGAATATTTTCATGTTCTTTTATTATTTGTTATTCTGACTGATATTTGTGAGACACATTTAAGTTCTGAGAGTACTTGCATATTTATTTGGTGACACTGTGGGCCACTCCTAATAGCCTTGCTCTTGGTCAAACTGCCATTTGGATAAATAGTAACATTACACAGTAAGCTTGGACACCCTTTGTTAAGGGCCATAAAGCAGCTGATAAAGAGTTGGCTGGTGGCAGTAATAATTTATTTATTTATTTATTTTACATTTGTTAACCGGGCTAGTCTAGCTGGATACATATCCTTTTCCAGTAGAGGCCCGAGGAGAAAGCAACACATAATGGTTAAATACAAGTTGAAAATACAAGTTATAAAAAGGTACATGTTACAAAATTAGAAGATGAGAGAAAATTTTCATAGATGTTAAATAAGACAAGACAACAGAACAATCAACCAGGTTATACACAGCAGAGATTTCTTATATACTAATAGTATATAGAAGAATAAACAGAATAAACAAATAGGTTTTGATAGGATTTTAAACTTAAACATAGGGAAATGGGGACTAAGAAGATATGGGATTAGAAGGGTTTGAGATATATATTTAGTCAGGTTCTCTCAGGTTGGGGACGCGGGCATTATGTCTTGAGATATTCTTGAGATATTGTTTTCAAAAACCGACCTGAGGCTGTAATTCTGGGGTGTAATGGTAAGTTAGTTTGAGAGGGGAGCCAATTGGCTTGCCAATGGGTTAACAAAGAGCCACATGTATACTTTGAGTTCTTAGCTTTAATGGTTGATGATCAAGACTGCTTGGATAGTCGAGTGTAATGGTCAGAGTTTATTCTGTACATGGATCCAAGTTTTTTTAACAGATTTTTTAACTAGTTTGGTGTATGTCAAATTTGGAGCTTATGATCAATAGTTACACCTAGTAATTTCCTTCTGGTGGTGACAGGGTTATGATAGGATAGTCCCGTTGATTTAATATGAAGGTTGTATTGTTATTATATTAGGAGTTCTTCTTTTGAGGGCCAGGAAGACGCGGAAAAAAATAGTAGTAATTTGGTTTTATTTGGATTGAGTAGGAGTTTCAGGTCGGTTCACCATTTTCTACTAGAGGAAAACAGAGTTGAGGTGAGGTGAGATTCAAGAGGAGACATCTGAGCAGATCAAGGTGGAATCCATCGGCATATTGGATGCAGGTGATTTTGGACACTGAGTGTAGGTCATTTATGAAGATGGAAAAACAGAAGTGGACCCAAAATTGAGCCGAGGAACGAATAACTACCTTATAGTTTGGGCAAAATATGGCATAGCTAGTAAACCTGTGTGTGTGTGTATAAATCAAACCTCAAAGTATCAGTTACTTGGGCAGGGACACAAAGCACTGGTTGGATAGAGAGGGTGCTGGAGGTTTTGGCTTGGCCACTCAGCTGAAATCTCAACTCTATAGCTGTGCCATTGGGGAGTCTTACTGGGGATCTGGAAAAAGAGGAAGAAACTAGTCCCAGACTGACTGGGGTCTTTGTGTGCTCTTAAGGGAAATTACACTTTACTGTGTGTGTATTAGGTTCATAGGTTCATAGGTATGTACTAGGCTATCCGCCTGAAGGCATTTGTAAGCCTAGCCAGAATGTGTTGGCTTTCGCCGCCCACTTAGATTAGTTCCCTGTGCCTCTGTCCAGCAGAGCCATTGAAGTGATCCCTGAGGTAAACTTTCTGTTTCCCATCCACTCGTCATGGTTTCTCTTGAAGAGGGTTAGTGAGGAGCTCTGCCTAATGTAGATTGGAATCTTGTTCCAGAGCATGGGAAGTCTCTGTGACAGGAATCTATCCCACCAGCATGTCCTATTTATTGCTGTGGTGAGGTTTAGATCCCTGGAGCATGTGGCTCGAGGGGATATGGTTTTCTTTAGGTGGAGCATGTCCATCAATTCTGGGTTGGACATGGCCTTGTATGTCAGGCAGAGATTACCTCTGAGTAGGCGGTATGCAACCGAGTACAGCTGGAGTTTCTTCAGTCGAGCTGCATAGGACATCTGGTTGAGGCCAGTGATCCTCTTGGTGAGGTATTCTGTGGTCTTTCTAGTTGTTGCAGGTGTCCTGTAAGGTACTTCCCAAATGGGGCATTGTACTCTATGATGGGTCTGATAAGTGATGCATAGAGGGGCCCAATGACCTCTTTCGATCTGGATGCAAACCATTTTGTGATTAGGTGGGCCACATAGAATGATTTTCTAACCACTTTGGCAATGTGATTATCAAAGGAGAAGTTGCTAGCCACTTGGGTCCCCAGATCCCTTATTATGTCTTCTATATTTAGGGGGCTACCACCTATGTGGTAGTTTGTGGGTACTTTGTTTTTTTCAAAGGGTATGACTATGCACTTTTTGGCATTTAGCTTGAGGCCATGGTTTTGACACCAGATATCTGTCTCAGTGAGACCCTTTTGGAGGATGTCTGTGTCAGCCAGAGTGTCAATTATAGCACCTAGTTTGCAATCATCTGCAAATTGGTCAGCCATAGTCCTCCTGTGCTTGCCTGTACCTCTGAGAAGTATATGCCAAACAGGAGGGGTCCTAGGACTGAGCCCTGGGGAACGCCACTTGTAACTGGTTTAGAGTCAGACCTAGCTCCTGCAACTCTTACCATGTGGGTTCTGTCCATGAGCCAGTTGGCAACCCATCTCATGACGTAGGGGTTTATGTTCAGGCCGGTGAGCTTGTCTATAATACCTGAGTGGAGAATGGTGTTGAAGGCCTTTGCAAGGTCTAGGTAGGCTGTCTGGACTACCTTTCCCTCATCTATAGCCTTGGTAACTGTCTCAAAGAAGTCCACCAGGTTTTGGAGGCATGATCCACCCTTAACAAAGCCGAACTGGGTAGGATCCAGGGTAGGGTCCAGTGTTTGGAGGTTTCCAGTGTCTCTGTTAATGATATCCATGATGATGCACTCCATAGCTTTGCAGACCAAGCTAGTCAGGCTTATAGGGCGATAGTTCCTGGGGTCCGTTGTGGCTCCACCTTTGTGGAGCAGAATAACCATTGCTGTGTGCCACTCTGTGGGCATGTAGCCTGTGGAGAGGCTGAGTTTAAACAGTGTGTTTAGGTGAGGGGTTAGTTCATCTTTGAGCTCATGTAGGACACAGCCTGGGACACTGTCCAGTCCCATTGATGCTGTGTTTTTGGCTTTCGAGAGGGCTGTTTTAACCTGAGTTCCAAATGCTACAAAGATGACCACCACAGCTACAAAAGTAGGAAAATTTAATACACAGTGCCTCAGCATGAAATTCCTTCCAAGAGTAAAACACATCGTAATACATGCACTTAAATACATCCACTAAATACCTTAATTAACAATTAACTCAATAAAACAATTAATTATTTAAATTACATATTTCCAATTACACTCTGTTAAAAAACAAAAAGACTGAGAAGGGCCACTTATGCAGACAGCACAAATAGTATCTAGATACAAACGATGCAATTGTCAGTTTGCATATACACAGTACCTGTAGTCTATTGTTAGTGTCAAAGTGCGATGTTTCACGCTGTTCAGCTTAAACGACCAACAATAAGCACACCTTGCTTATCAAGTGAAGTTATAAAAGAGATATTTTCAAGATACAGTTCCAGCTATTCAGCTCCAAGCTCAAATGGGCAACCGAAGCTGCTCACAAATAGTCCTGATAATGTTTAAGCGGATTCTAAAGTAAATTGCTTTTATTATAAAGCCGTTCTTTATAATAGTAATTTATTAAGGCTCACTTTAACGCTGGGTTGATGTTGTACAAGCATTGTTAGACGGAGGTTTATGTTTTAAACGTTCGAAACATCGAACTTTGACACTAACAATAGACTACAGGTACTGTGTGTATGCAAACTGACATTTGCATCGTTTGTATCTAGATACTATTTGTGCTGTCTGCATAAGTGGCCTTTCTCGTCTTTTTTTTGTTTACATTTTGTTATTCGTGGAAGGACCTTTCGGTTGTTGTGTTTGGTTTTTTTTTTTGGGTTTACACTCTCTGTTAAGCCCAAAGGTCTCCAATGTGCCATTCTTTAAAATAAGCAATGTTTCCTTCTGTAGCAGTTTATTCTTAACATTTTTATGTTCCCCAAGTATCTACCTTCTCTAACACGCAGCCTTTCAGATCATCAGTCTTAGAATTATGATACTGTAAAAAATGGGCACCTAAAGGACTTTCTAATTTCTTGTTTTTGATGTCCCTAATATGTTCCTGTATGCGTACTTTAAAACGTCTATATCTCCTATATAATACAAATTGCAAGTACACTTTAATGCATAAACCACTCCCTCAGTGCAACAGGTGTAATGGCATCGAGGAGTGAACTGTATTCTGTTAATATATGTAAAATAGGGCACCAAATATTTGCAAAGTGAGCACTTATTACAAGGAAAAGTACCCTTTTCTTTTATTCCACTTACATTTATAATACTAGATGGCAGACAAAAATGATTATGTACTACCATATCTTTCAGATTTCTGGCCCTCTTATAAGAGATTTTAAATTGCTCAGGTACAAATAACACAATTCCTTATCTCTTAATAACATGGGCCAAAACTGTTTTACACACCGTACCACTCTGTTTGTAAGTACATTAAAGGTAGTGACAAAATAGATTTCCTTTTGTGTCTGTCTAGCCAAAACTCTATTATTATTATTTTCAACTATATAATGTTCCCTATTTCTAAATACAAATCTATCTTCTTTTCTCTTTTGTCCATCTCTTAGTTCAAAAATTTTAACTTTAGCCTCCACTACCTGTTGCTCATCATAACCTCTATTGAGGAACATTCATTCAGCCATGTTTATTTCTGACCTAAAGACTTTTCTGTACTACACAATCTGTTAATTCTCAAAAATTCATTATAGGGCAAAACAGCTAACAAGTGCCCAGGATGACAACTATTTCCATACAGAAACTGGTTTCTATGTGTGACTTTATCATATAGACCTGTATTCAGTCTATCCAACGTCTAAAAAATTCACACTATCACCCAATTGTATTCCATCAAATTTTATGCCCATTGAATTAACTTGTAAATCTTTTACAAACATAACAGCATCTTCCAGTTTTCCTTGACATAAAAAAATCAAATCATCGATGAATCTCAAATATAAAATAACACTTGTTTTATAAAAGCTATGTGGGTATATATTATCTATTTCAAATTTAGCCATAACTAAATTTGCATACATGGGGGCAAATGCAGCCCCCATGGCTGTACCCTGCAATTGTTGAAAAATGTTACCATTAAAAGTAAAAAAAATTTTTAAACAAAAAGATACCAATTCAATGAGAAAATGTGACATAGATGAACCCCCCAGAAATAAAAAAGAGATTGAATACCTATTTCATGCTTTATATTTGTATATAAACTTTTGACATCTAGGCATAGCCAGAACATAGAATCATTCCACTGCATAGTTTTAATCCTACTCAAAAAGTCCTGGCTATCCCTAACATAAGAGGGGATTCCTAAAACATACTTTTTCAAGTATTCATGTTACTAGCAGGCCTCAAAAATATTTTTCTGCAGATACAATTGGTCTACCACTCAAATTTTCTAAACCCTTATGTGTTTTGGGAACACAATAAAACACTGCAATTGTACTATTTTCAACTTGAAACTTCCTAGATATGTCATAGGTAGTAAAATACCCCAATCTACGTCTTTTATCTAATAATAATATGTATTCTTCCACAGCCCTATGATAGTTCGAAATATCACACCTTCGATAAACATCTGCATCATTAAGATGAGAATAGCAAATATCCAAATATTGTGTGTAATGTAAAATTACAAATTTATTTCCCTTGTCAGATGGTTTAACTACTATGTTTCTATTGGCACAAAATTCTTTATATTCTAACCACTGATTCTTAGTCATATTGAAGCAAACATCGGACTTATTATTTATACATGCCTTATATGGTTGATCAATTTCATAATTAACAAGAGAAATATATCCCTGTATATTACTATTTGTAAATGGAGGAATAAAATAACTTTTTGCTGTAACAGCACTTGTATCCAAATTGTCATATGCATTATAAACCTGTTCATTAGACATATCCGGTATAGATGAACATGAAAAAAAAAATGATTCATCTGAATCACATTCTTATTTTTAGAAAAATGATCAATTAGATGTAACTTTCTACTAAGCAAAAAAATTTCCATTTTTAACACATGCAATCTAGGTAAGGCTGTGGGAATATACGTAATTCCCAATTTCAAAACAGACAATACTGTATTTGAAATATCACAGTTAGAAACATTAAGAACAAAATTATTATCAGAAGTATATTCATTAATTCCAATGGGTTCTTTTATTATATTGTCCTTTAAGTTCCTACCAGAATTTTTCTATTGTCCCCAGTCATTCCAGCTGCATTTGCCATAGTTTGAAAAAGCTCCCTTGTTCCTGTTGTTGTTGTTGTTACCATTTGAATGTCCCTCATTCCAAAACTGATTCTCAAAATCTTCTGAATTTTGTGCCCTGGGTAACGTTGGAAAATGTTCATTACTGTTTTCCTCATTTATATCTCCCTGTATGTCTTCTGAAACTAAAAAAGGAAACTGAACCAGAAGCCGAACTGCTGTTATTACTTCGGTCCCTCCCTCTTTGAGGGCATGACCTCTTACTTTTGCATTTCCACAGAAGCGCTTGATCTAAATTATAGTCTTTAACATCACGTGAAATTTTTCGGCTTTTATATTCAGTTAATTCATTTACCAACTTGGTTAATCCCATATTAATATTTTGCAACATACCATCTAATTTAACAGAAGAAATGAGTTTTTGTAGGTCATTACTCAGGGAAGCAACCTCTGCCTTCAGCTTCCATTTTTAAGGTGGTCCTTATCTATTAAGATATGGACCCATTCCATAGAGCATTGCTGGGCTGCCTCTAACCATCTCCTATGAAACATCATATTGTCAGGATTCCCTTCATCGAAAGGTGTAGTAGGGAACTTGGAGGCCCTCAGACCTCTGGGAGCAATATTTAGTTCAATACAGCATTGTAGATACAGCAAGTTAATATGGGTGCTAGTTTCCTTTTTAAGGAGTCATTCTAACTTCTCCTTTAAATTGCAAGCTTCAGCAGGTAAACAAATGTCATTTAGGCAACAAACATTCTGAAACAAGCCATCACAGCGGCAAATTCCACTGTCCCATAAACTGTTCCCAAACATTATTAACAGTTGCATTATTCATGCTTCCTTGGGAGCCAGATACTTTATTTTGCAAAACACTCAGACCTTCCAGTACTCTGGCTCCTCTATCACCAACTGGTAAAACATACTTGTCAATAGACCTCTGGCTGCCATTCATCTGGTTCTCACGAAAAATATGAGGTATGTTCAAGGCAGGATCAGTGGCCATGAACTCCAATACAGCAAAACCACAAAAGATGAAAAAACAATTCCAAATACTACAAAGATCACCACCACCACAGCTACAAAAGTAGGAAAATTTAATACACACTTAGAGCCTCGGCATGAAATGCCTTCCAAGAGTAAAAAACATCATAATACATGCACTTAAATACATCCACTAAATACCTTAATTAACAATCAAATCAATAAAACAATTAAAACAATCGTTTTTTCATCTTTTGTGGTTTTTCTGTTTTAACCTGAGTATCTGTGATTTCAGGGGCACTACATTCTTCTGGTATAGTTATGGGCCCTTTTGGGGGTGAGAGGGGGGTGAAGTTTGCACTGAACCTGTCTGCCATGATGTTGGCTATATCAGTCGGTTCAGTGTATTTTGTGCCATTCTGCACTAACTCCGAGCAGATCTGAGAATTGCCACTTAGATTCTTGACATAGCTAAAGAATGCCTTGTGGTTATCTTTGGAGTCCATGGCAATTTTTCTTTTGAATCTAGCCTTGGATGATTTTATGAGGGAACATAGTTTCTTGCTGCTACAGATCAGGGATTATCAGGGTGCTTGGTAGGACCTTTATGTTTCCCAGTGTTTCCAGGAATGCGGAGCGGGGGTCCTGGGATATGGTGGGTGATCTGTAGCAAGCTATAATTTGAATAGCAGTTTTGCCCATTGTTAGTTGCATGTGGATGATCTCTGAAGCATCGTGCTGTGCCACTAACCTGGAGGTGTGGGTATCCTTGATGAATATGGATACTCCCCACCTTTTGTATTTTGGTCCGGGTTTTGTGGCCGAAATGTATGGTATGAGTTGTAGCCTGGTAGTGCTGGGGTGCTCTCTGGAGCCTTAAACCAGGTTTCTGTTACTGCACATATATCGATTTTCTCCATACCGAGGAGTGCCTCGAGTGCGTGCCTTTTGAGGTTTAGACTTCTGGCATTGAGTAGCATTACCCTCAGTTTTTTGTTACTTGTGCTATTTATGGTGGTGGGTTTGTCTTTTAAGCCTCGCCTAAAAAGGCACTATGGGGGTGGCAAGAGCCTTGGCCAGTATTCGAAAGCCTAAGGGCGATAGGTGCAAGCCGTCTCTAGCGAATGAAGCGTGGCTTGTCGAGCATGTCATCCCAGGCTGACAGACACTGGATCCCCTTTGAATGACTAGATTAGTATTAGGCTAACTGCCTTGTGGGCCGTTTTATGCTTAGCTAATTATTGCATGTGAGAATCAAACCCTGCACCTTGTGGGTTGTAAGGTAAACACCTTAACCATTATACCAACCTTCCAATCCTAATAATCAGCCCTTGTAAGTCTCGAACCCAGGACCCTGCACACCATAGCCACAGCAAGTTACCACTAAGCCATCTGAGCTTATTTGTCATTCTCACAATGTATGTTCTCCACTGGTGCTAGTGGTGAGGATTGAGGCTCCTTGATTACTGGTGCCAGTAGTGGAGTATCACACACCCACTGTCTTTCCCCTCTATCTAATGGCCTCTCCCTCATTATGGGGGTGATGGTTACTGGCTTGTGAGGACCACCCACCCCCCCCCCCCTAAGCTACATCTACCCCATAGTTGGAATATTCCCTTATCCCCTGTATTAAACTATGACATCTAGTAGGGTTTTGCAGTCTTCATGGATCAGACTACTGCTCGCTGTCTAAATAGAGATGAAGATTGTGCTGATGGTTGCTTGCCTTATACCCTAACATCCAGGCATCAGTCTTCAAATGTCCATCAGTGAGGGATGATGTAAAAACTCTGAAAATAGGGATGATCACAAACTTCTGCATAGAAGAAAGAGACAATAATCGGTACTGCAACACAGATCTACTCGAACATCTAAAATGATGGTAAGCATGACACAACTGTACTTGTTCTATACTACTTAAATGTTTTTCTGTATCATTTATAGAAATGTTTTAGATTTTTTTGTCTCAGTAACTAGACACCTGTTCATTTTTACAAGGTTTCCAAAGTGTGTGCATACAGCTTTCTATACAATTAATAGGTCATCTACTGTAAAACTGAAATGTAGTGCTTGGATCTACAAAGAATTGTACTAAATAATATCATAGGTTCATAGGTATGTATTAGGCTAATGGCCCTGTTGCCTTTACAAGCCTAGCCCATAAAATTGCCACCCAATGCTAGTTCCCAGTGCCTCTATCCAGTAGACCCACTGGAGTGGTCTCTGGGTGAACTTTCTGTTACCCATCCACTCATCGAGATTTCTCTTGAAGAGGGCCAGCAAGGTGCTCTGCTTGACATGAATAGGAAGCTTATTCCAGAGTATGGGTAGTCTCTGGGTGATGAACCCATCCCTCCAGCATGTTCTGTTGATTGAGGAAATGAGGTTGAAATCTCTGGACCGTGTGGTACGGGGTATTGGGATTTCTTTAGGTGTGGCATTTCTAGTAGGAATGGGTCAGACATGGCTTTGTAAGTCAAGCAGAGATCATCTCTAAGAAGACGATAAGAGACTGAGAATAGTTGAAGTTTCTTGAGTCTGCCCATGTAGGACATATGTTTAAGGTCCAGGATCCTGTTTGTGAGGTACTTCTGTGGCCTCTCAAGCTGTTGAAGGTGCCTGGTGAGATACATGCCAAATGGGGCATTATACTCGATGACTGGTCTAATGAGGGATGAGTAGAGAGAGAGAGATGATGACCTCATTCTTCTTGGATGCAAAATCCTTAGTTATGAGATGTAGTTTGCATCCAGGAAGAAAGAGGTCATCATCCCACTGGAAATTATTCTGTTGCAACTTATATAGTAAAAAAATGTAGTTATATAATTTTTCTATCCCTTTTTGGAACTCCACCTTATATGACATTATTGGAGGTACAATTTTTTTTAATGTATGGTGGTAAAAGTGTAAGAGTCCTGCTAAGATTAACTTATGAATATCTGACATGGCATTTAGTAGTACACAGCTGCATGACACACAGATAATAAGAAAAATGCTTGAATACCAGGTTAAAGTGTGTATTTTGTTCACAGTTTAGCTAATCTTCCTCTCTATGTAATGATATGTTGCTATCCTGTGCTAAGGATTAATTCCCTTTTTTCCATCCATGTTTTGACATTGTAAACTGCTTCTAGAGCTAAACTGTGTTGCATCAGTAAATATTATACATATTTGGTTTTTGCAGATCTTTTTATTTGTAAAAATGGTTATTACAATGAATATGTTTCCCCTCATAACAGATTTTGGTCCAGCAACTTTCGTCTTGGGTAGCTGATATTTGTGAATCCCATATTTTCACTGTAATCATTTTTCTATATCTGTTCAATGTCTGTTGCAGGCTGATAAACATTGCACTTAAAACTGTATACACAGTTTTTTAAAATTTCTGCAGATAGTCTCCAAAGAAAATCCACATTAAGTAAATGGCTGATTAAAGTTATAAAAATAGTTGCATTTATGCTAACTTAGGTCCTCACTGAAAAGAAGCCATATGTTTACTGGGACTAACCTGGTTAACAAAATATACATAACTTATGCATATGTGTGTTATCTGTTAGCCAAACACCTCTGATTTTGACTCATGTTTTGCCCTGTCCCTCATAACATTTTTTCTGTTACCTCAGTCATGATTAGTTACTCAGCATGCCAGTCATTAGAGTGTCTTACTTCTTAATCTTCAGACAATGTTAAGATATAATATGTTGTTCTATTAGCCTTCAGAGTGAATTTTATTAATATTTTAGATTTTTTTGTATTAACTTTCAGAGTGAATTGTATGAATATATATATATTTTTTATTTTGGGCCTTTGTCCCCATTATTGTTTGGTTCTGCCTCCAATTTCTTTGCAAAGAAACTGAGAGTTTTACTGACTGTATGCTAAGAGTGAATGTGTGTGTGTGTGTGTGTGTGTGTGTGTGTGTGTGTGTGTGTGTGTGTGTGTGTGTGTGTGTGTGTGTGTATGTGTGCACATACATAAGTACTTATGTATGAGATGCATACGTTATTTATATATATATATATATATATATTTATTTATATTTATTGTACATGCATGCATGCAGTTTTGGAGTAGTTTTGTGCTGATTGATGGTAAAGGACTGGAATGTGAATGCTTTACTGTAGCTTTAAGATAATGATCTTAGTATCTGTACTCCGCATTGACATACTTAGGATTCATAGGTTCATCGATGATACTAGGCTATTGGCCCAGAGGCCCTTATAAGCCTAGCCAAGAATTTGGCACATGTTCTGTCAAAGTCAGCACCTGCTTCCCCTGTCCAGCAGGGACACAGGTGGGATCCCCAGGATATATTTTGTTTTCCATCCAGTCATCCAGGTTCCTCTTAAAGAAAGTTAGAGAGGTACTCGGCTTGACATGTAGACGGAGTCTATTCCACAGATGGGGAGACTTTGGGACACAAATCTCTCCTGTCAGCAAGTTTTGTTAATGTCACAGACCAGGTTAAGGCCTTGTGTGTGGGTTCCATGAGTGGGGTTTAACTTACAGATAGGCAGCAACTCTATCAAGGTTGGGTCTGAGATGGCCTTGTATGCCAGGCACAGGTCACCGCTGGGCAGTCTGTATGAGACAGAGTAGAGGGGCAGAACGTTTAGCCTCTCTGTATATGATAGGTGTTTGAGACCCTGGATTTTCCTGGTCAGGAACCTCTGTTGTCTCTCCAACTGCTGCATGTGCTTGACAAGGTACATAGGGGCATTGTACTCTATAGTGGGTCTGAACATCGTAAGATAAAATGATATTACAGCTTAATGAGACATATGCTAGTAAACACTGAGGTGCTGAATTAACATTTGACATACCTTCTTATAACATGGGTAGTCTGTTTTTATAGCAATGCTGTATTTCCTGCTTTTTTTTTGTTTTTTTGCAGTTGTAGCTGTTTTCCCGTATGCACCTATCTATTACATTCTGTACTTTGTGTCAAAAAGAATAAAATAAATTTCTTCCAAATGTATACTGACACAGTATTTAAAGATCTATTTTGTATACAAGATCTTTTCTTTTATCACCAGCAAGCATGGTATTTGTCCTACTTTTCCCCTTTCTCTTCCATAGTGGTTGAATTGTTTTTTCATCTCTGTGCGCACTTTTGGCAGGTGTTCAGTCACAGGCATTTGCCTGTCTATTCTGCCCGTGTTTTCATCTTGTTAGGGTTGTCTGTGCTATGCATCTGCCCACATGTAACTCAACAGCCAATTGCATGTATGCATGCATAAATGACATATGCAGGGCAGCTGCAACATCTGCAATATACTTTTATAGTAAGCAGTGGTGTTTGAGCACACTTTATAGCAACATTTATCTGTCCCCTTCCCACATTTTCGGTATAATATTAGAGAAGTACCGCAAAGGATGCACAGTATCAATTCCCACCCTAACCACGCATCCAGGCCGACAATTCCTGGCGGCTTGTTGAATCTGATGAATATTGATGAATGGGTTCCGTTGGCAGGAGTGGCTTTTTGTTTTCCTGTGAGGTACTTCCCTAATATTATTCCTATTCTTTATTAGATATTCTGGGGGGGGCATGCTGAATAAGAAGCATTTCTGCAGGTTATTCCACTGTAAGTTAATGGGGGTTGGAAATGTCAGGAGGCAGCTGAGACAGTGCTGATTTCATATCCTCATTTCTCCTGTTATCTGGTACATTTGCAACATTGTATCCTCTTCCCATATGAGTAATTGAATTAGGGACTGTAGTGGACTTGGTAATGCGTACCACATAGCAGTTGTTCAGGGTTGCTCAAGGTCCGCCTATGAATTAATTTCTGAACAGTGCCACACACTTGAAGCATTGTCGCCTCAGCAACAAAGAGGTTCTCTAGTTTGATTTTTGGCTGGGGTGTGTACTAGTTACTTCTACTTAAGGCACCCACATCTGTAAAGAAGTGAGGGTGTGTGGATGGCACAGTGCCCTCACAAGGGGGTGCAGGGGGGCTTGCCCCCCTGAATAAACAAAGACAATAATTAATAAGTAGCACCTGGTTAACTCTGCATTTGATAGCATTTGACCATGCAGCAGGCTTATTTACTAACAGCTGCTTTAGGGGCTTGGAGTCGGGTTCATGCATGAATATTAAACAGGTTTCAGTAATAAATACATGACGTGACATGCAAATTACCATGCCTGCCACTCCTCAGGCATTTCCATGCCCATTTTCCCTGTCAATCACTACTGACACACCCATACCTGCGCAGAACTAAATGCGAGGTACTTTTCTAATATTATGCCATATTTTCTTCTTTTGTTGTGTTTCATCAGCAGATTTACTCAGGAGGATTTGATTCATTTTATTCTGCATCAGTACTTGTAAGAAGTAGAGAAATGCAGAATGCGTATTTTAATTTTAGTCTATTCTGTTGTTTGTTGACAGCAATATTACTGAAAACTAACCATGTGGTTCTGTGCAGTAGTGTATATCAAGTGCCAAACAAGGCCTTGTATGTTATTTATTTCTTTTTTAATGTATCACTTATTTTTTGAAATTGCAAGAGCAGTTTGTAGTCTTGCAGTAGTGTCAGAGTTAAAATTCAAGAGATTATGTATAATTTCAAATGTTTGTTTGGGACTGGTTAAAACACAATATCAGGTTATATCACCAAATACTATTTCTAGCCTTAAAAAACATGCATATTAGTATGTGTTGCACAGTTCTGGTACATCTTTATGAAAGTGCAGATGTATAGAACGTGATCTAAAAGTTAGCTAAGTTTTCTAAAGTCCTTTACTCCTCTAATAATCCTGCTGCAACCGTCTCTGTTTCAGGCTCTCTCAGACTACAACAAGACTTAAATAGTGATGTGTGTTCTGGGATAATCTTCTGTCCACAGTGTACATTTATCATTTATTTGGTCACTCTGTTTTGCTTACATGTGATCATTTACTGTTGAAACCTAATTATGTCGTTTTCACTGTTCATGATCTAGCTTGTTTTCTCCCTCACTATGTTATCATATTTGTTAACTTTAAATGATTTTGTTTATTGTCATTTGATTACTTGTGTTTACATGTACTACTTGGAGCTTTTCTCCCCAGGTATCCACTGAAAAGGGCTGTGGCCCAATCGGACTCAACCAATTAGCAAATATGAAATACATAAAATATATAAACTTCAGTAACCGCTTTACAGGTGAACTAAAATAGGAATGTATCCATCAGCTGATGACTCTTTTTCTAAGTGCCATTTAATCTAGGTAATTTGGGCAAAACAAATTTCACTGACAGTGGCCTTTACTTTTTTTTCCCACTGTTGTGTGACATTGGAGCAGGTATATTTAAGCTTGGGGTATAGGGGTGCAGGGGAACCTGTCCCCTGCAAAAAACTTACCTCTGAGGTTTGCCAAAACTTTTTTAGATATTTTTTTGATTGATTGGCACCCACTAAAAGAGTTGTTGATTGCTCCACATGAATCCATTTGGTAAGTATGTTTCTACAAAAATAAGCACAATGCATATGATTATGTATTATTACTTATTATACACAGTGTTTTACAGAACTAGCTTCCATTTCTGGATGGTTAATATACTTTACAGTGTGACTGGTTAGTTTGCTGATGGTATCTGCCAAGGTACTGTCATGACTGGAAGCTTTTGCTATTATTATTGCTATTAGTAGTAATACATAATATCTGAAGTGTTTTTAATTATTTAGACTAATTTGATTTCATTGCTTTGTTGTTCACTATATGCCTATGTTAATAGATGGGAGCCATTTGATTACAGATGATGCAAAAAATTCTATACAAATTTTTTCCAACATTTATTTTTTCAGCATTTGATATACAGGCAAAAACAAGATATAAGAGATTCAAAATGACATATCAAAACAGTTATACCTTGACATGACAAATAGTGAATATATGCTATTTATCTTGTAGTTTAAAATTACTAATTTTAATTTCTAGAAAGTCAAACTAGGAAGAACATTTCGTTAGATTAAGTGAGGTATAACAAGCATAGTTTAGGAGAAAGCAGTGTAAGAAATGATATATTTACACAAAAAATAATTATACAGCTACATATAAATTTACAGAAAGTGCTACTCATTTATTTATATAATAGTCTTTTTCAGCTATTGTTATTTTTTATGAGAGGAAAGGACTTCCACAGTTAGGGAGGGATGAGTTGGGACAATTTTTTATGTTATAAAACTTAATTTGTTATGTGGTCTAGATTAGTTTTCCATAGCTTAAGATATTTTACATGCTTGTTTCTGTTCCCTATAATGAGCTTGTGGGAAGTAATATATTTAGGGACCATGCTAATAAAGCCTTTCCATTCTATGTTTGTCCTGTCTAGCCAGTTTTGTGTAATACAGAGGTTGGCTAATTCAAAGATGGCAATCAGGATAATCAAGTCTGTTTTAGGTATATCAACTGGATTTATATATAGTATAGCAAATTCCCAAGATAGGGTTGAATTCCCATACCCCATTTTCTCAAGTTTAATCCTTAATGAGTTCCATAAACTTTGTGCATACTTACATAACTCGAATAATATGCAAGAGGTCAGCCACTTGTGATGGACAGAAAGGACAAAAGGGGGAATTACTTGGAAAGAATTTATTGAGACATTCTGGCTTGTAGTAAGCATTATTATTGATTGTTAGCTGGGTTTATACTAGTTTCATATATGGGGGCAAACTTGTTTGTATTATTTAAAGCCTGAGAGAAATGAACCTCAGTTAAAATGTTTTTTTTTTGTCCTTCCTGTAATGAGCGTGTGTGAGAGAAGATTGGTACTTGATAGCAGAAATTAACTGATATGAAACCAATATCATCTTATTTTAAGGTTCAAAAACTTCATTAGATATTGTGCTATTTTTAATTCTTCTACCTCATCTGGGATATCTCTAAGAGTAGATACCAGCTCCTTAGTGTGTCTTAAAATTATTGTGTATTTGTTATTTAGGTTAAATTCGATTTGGATATCCTTTAAGGAATTATCTTTAAACCTATAGAAGTCTCAGACTCTTCAGTTCTTAATTAGTGTGTAGTGGTCCAAATTTATCATTGCTACCTAGTTTTAAGTTTGGGTTAAGATGGATTGGTAGTAGCAGAATAAGTGCATTTGTTAAATGTAGGTCAGAAAAGAGATTTTGAAAAGTTTTGATTTTGTGTTTAATTAGACTATGTATTTTTATGTCATTTAGGAAAGATTTGTCCACGAAAGGTAGGGATTTGGGATTGATATTTAAAGATCTAACATGGTCATACCATAAGATGATCCATTGTGGGGAATGAGATAGGATTTTGGAGTTGTGGCCAGCAATTAGAATGATTCGGCTAGCGCAAAGTATGTCGTAATACAATTTGAAATCCGGCAGACCCTGCCCACGCTTTGGTTTTAGGAAGTATTAGTTTTAGGAGAGCTATTCTTGGAGTTTTTGGAAACCAAATAAATTTAGTTAAGGTTTTATTTATTCTTTTAAAGAAGCTTGAAGGGATGATAGAGTTAGTTACATTGAGTTGATATAATACATTGGGAAGGATATTAATTTTAATCTCAGCTACTTTAGACAGGACGGGGAGTTTCATGTATTTCCATCTATCCAGATCATGTTCAGTATTTATCCAGGTTTTGAGAAGGTTACATTGATAGGATTTTCTTTGACTGTGTTCAAACTTTATACCTAAATACTGGAATGTATATTTTAATTTAATATAAATGTCAGGGTAAATAGGACAGGTTGTAGCCTATTGGGTTGATAGGAAAGATAAGAGATTTGGAGGTACTTGTTTCGTAATTGGATACTTTTGAGAAAGTGTTGATGGTTTTAAGAATTTTTCCTAAGTCAGTGTTTGGTAATTGGAAGTATCTATTTTGATCATCCGCAAATGCTGATATTAGACAATGAGTTGTTTAAGCACACTACGGTGTGTAAGAATTGTAAGAAATTTTACTTCACTGTTATTGATTATGTGCCTAATGATTTTAATGGGGCTAGAGAAGGGAAACTGGATTATAGAGAATTAAAGTGGCAAATATTTAATGCCTAAAATGCACTTGGGTTTAACAGTGGTGTGACTCATAAAGTTGATTTGCATAGGAAATCTTATTGTGATACAAGTAAATAATGTTTTATACATTCTTTTCATATTATATAGTGATTTTACAAATAGTTTTCGTTTTTTTTGTATTTATGTTTATAGGGAAACATTTGATTTCATTTTTTGTATTTAATTATTATAATTAATTTTAGGTTAATTGGTTGTATTTGATTGGTGGAAATCCATTGAATGTTACTAAATTAGATTGAAACAGTAACGTTTATTCTGATGAAGGCCTCTGTGGAAGGTTGAAAGCACTTAATCTTAGCAGAATTAAACGTACTTCAACTATCCAGTGGTGTAAGTTTGTCTTTATTCCATCGTAATGTTTTGTTTTAATTAAAACTTAGAAAGTTGCTAGAATAACATAATTTGTGTTAGCATGAATTGTCTGAAGGTCATAAATCCTGTAACTCACAGGCATGTCATTCTTTAATGACTTTAATCCTCAGATCACACTAATGATTTGTCAAAAAACCACAAAGTGTATGAGGAACAGGCCAAAAATAAGAGGCAAAAGCCAGACATTCCGTGAAAATCTGGACAGTTGAGAAGGTATGCTATGAACACGCTTATTAAATATTGCTCTTACAACCTTAGAAAGTTGATATAATGACAGGTTTTGCATTCCCATGCATTGTCAGAAGGGTATGAAGTCTGTGACTTAAAACTCTGTCACCATTTTCTGACTTCAACCATCAATACTCTAACAATGATTTGCCAGAAAACCACAATTGTATGACAAATAGAGCAAAATATGGGGCAAAAGCTGGACATTCTGAAAAATCTGTACAGATGAGAGGTATGGTTGCACAAATAGCTGTCACTGTGTTAGTGCAACATATCTGCACAGAGGCCAACCTAAAGAGAGGAGAAATAACCAGTAATTGGGACATAAAAATGGGAGGACAATGGGCCGCAAATAGGAACAGATTGTTACTATTGCATATCCAAACTTATGAAGCTGATAGAATATACAGGTTGTATATTAGCATGAATTTTTTGAAGATTATAAAACTTGAAACTCAAATGTCAATCATAAGTTACTGATTGCACTCCACAATGACATGTCAATGATTTGCCAGGAAAACATGTTTTGAGGAATAGATCACAAATATGAGACAAGAACTGGACATTTTGCACAAATCAGGACAGTTGAGAGGTATTCGCTCAAATGTCTGTAATACTGAGTCACAGCAGTCCAGAGAATATCCCACTGATAAGCAGGAAGCCACATATTTGATAAAACAAAGCATATGGGCTTCCTGGAATATCTGGACATTTGAGAGGTATGAATGTGAAGTATATGGTCCACACAGTGCAAGACAGTTTACCTACAGGGCAGAGTATTGTGATATCTCATTCATGCTATTCTGTACTGAAGCTGTATTAATGATGTGTAACAGGACATGGGACTGCCATGGGGAAGTGTGTGTTGAACTGGTACACACAGATGAATTGTAAGAATGAAAACAGGGATAGATTCAGGTGAAACTCCAGTATGTACAGCAGGGGAGGGCATGTCAATGGAAGACAGTTGTAGTACCAATCCCAACACATATCTGTATGGTACAGTACAGACTGTACAGTGAAAATGTGTTTCCTGTGACTGACACACAAGGTGACATAACAGTGAGGAGGTTGTGTCTATGAGATAAGCATCCTTACATGAATAATACAGAGGACATCTATCAGGGATCTGACATACAACTGGGGTAGGGTGCATATTGGGAAGCTGTGCAAACATACCTGAATTTGAGTGTACACTCAGTAGAGGTCTCCAGCATGGTGGCCACAGCTAAAGGATCATGGCAAACATTACAAGACCCAACCACAATCATGGACACTATCAGAATAATGCCACCACTAATCCCATGCCTCTGATATAACATATGTGATTTGGAGTGATAACAAATGAGCCTGCACACACACTGGACAAGTAGTATAATACATCCACACTCTATGAGGATAACCACACACACTGTCCTGGTTCTATAATATCTGCAGGAGGTGTCAGGATGGACAATGCTATACCTGTATGTGAAGGTATGGGCACTACAGGCTAGTTGCTTTGTGTGCATGGTGTATATCAGTGGCCCAATTCACACCCTCATTCCATGCACAAGGAATGAATTTATTTGGTGGGCAGAGGCCTGCACTCAGAACAAGGGCCTTCTCTTCACCTACTTACCACAAGGCCAGAATATCACCACAGACACCTCAGACCTAGCTTGGGGCACTCATTTAGACACCCGGTGCACCCAAGGCTCTTGGGACCTCAGACACCTTCATTGGCACATCAACCTAAAATAAATGATGACAGGTCACAAGGCTATCACATCCTTCCAAGACCACCTAAAACCAGGGGTCCTTCTCATAAAAACAGACAATACCACAGCCATGTGGTACATCAACAAGCAGGGGAGACACAGTCCTACCCTCTCTGCCAACTAGCCATGACCCTCTGGCAGACAGCATCATCCATGGACCTACACCTGATAGCCCAGTACATCCCAGGAGTAAAAAACACCCTAGTAGACCATCTAAGCAGAAACTGCTTAGACCCCCATGAGTGGAAACTCCAAAAGGTGACATTCCTCCAAATCATCCAGGCCTGGGGGACACCAGAGGTGGACCTCTTAGCCTCCCAACACAACAATCAGCTGCAAAAATTCTGCAAAAGGGAGTTCCACCCCCTATCTTGGAAAATGGATGCTCTTTCATTCCACTGGACCAATCTCTTCATTTATGCATTCCCCCTGCCCTTACTCCCAAGAGTACTGCTCAAAATAAGGCAGGAAGGACCAAAAGCCATCCTTATAGCACCAGATTGGCCCAGGCAACATTGGTACCCCTTGCTCCTCAGCCTGACCAAGGAGCCTTACAGGCCCCTGCCGTTAACTGCAAACCTCCTGACCCAAGCCAGAGGGGAGAGTCTACATCCAAACCTGCACACTCTCAAACTTTCTGCATGGTTTATCCCCCAGGAACCAGGGATAATCCACAGTTGAGCGAGCAGGTCCTAAATATTATTAAGGAAACCAGAAGGCCCAGCATCAGGTAATCTTACTCAGAGAAATGGAAAAGATTCAACTCTTGGTGCCTATCTAAAGGTCACAGCAGCTCCCAGCCATCCCTTCTACTTATGCTGGACTACCTAGCAGAGCCTTAACAAAGGCCTCCCCTTTTTCTCCATTAAAATCCATGCCTCAGCCATTTCAGCATGCTTTCATGCTGAACAGCCTGTCTTCTCTCACCCTTCGATTAAGCAATTCCTCAGAGGTGTATCTAACATTAGGCCTCCTAGAAGGGCACCCACTCCAGCCTGTTAGAAAAACCTGACATTGCCTCCTTTCCAAACAGCTGCATCAGCAGACGTAAAACACCTTTCCTGGAAGACTCCCTTCCTCTTGGCTATGATTTCAGCTAGGAGGGTTTCAGAACTTCAGTCCACTGTGGTGGTGCTGCGTTAGTGTTGTTGCCTCATAATAAGATGCTGTCCGGCGGGTGTACCTTCGTGGAAGGTTGTGCATCAGGGCTGGTAACTTGGCATGTAAAAATCAACTACCAATCATTAGTGGACCGGAGTTCCTCTGTGGCAACCCCTAACCGGGAAAAGCCGAAGGACACAACAAGGGTGTCAGAACTTCAAGCACTCATGGCCAGTGAACCCTTCATTATCTTCCATGCAGACAGGGTGTCTCTCAGGACTAATCCCTGATTCATGCCAAAGGTAGTATCAGATGTGACCCTAAACCAGGCTATTCATCTGCCCACCTTTTTTTACAAACCCTCAGAATAAAGGGGAGAGAATTCTGCACACACTGGATGTGCACAGACAGTTAAGATACTACCTGGATAGAACAAAGTCCATTAGGAAGATGGATCAACTGTTGGTTGCCTTCACCCCAGGGAAAGAGGGGAAGCCTATCTCCAAAGAGACCATTTCTAAATGGATGTCTCACTGCATACAATTCTGCTACACTTTTCATGGAAATGCTCCTCCTAAATCTGCCAGAACACATTCGACTAGGGCAGCCTCTACTTCCACCACCTTCCTTAGAGGAGTATCCACCAGGGACATCTTAGAAGCTGCCACTTGGACCTTGGTCCACACCTTCATCAAACACTTCCACCTGCCTCTGTTCTCCAGGGCTTGGTCAGGCTTTGCCTCTGCAGTCCTGCAAGGCATGCTAGCTCAATCCTAAGAATGTTATACTTCCATCCTCCCCTTCCTCAGCTTTGGGAATCCTCCCACAAGTGATGACTGCAACAGTGAAACACGAAGAACATAGTACAGTTGTGTACACTTACCATAAATGTAAATGTTCAAGTGTATTCACTGTTGCAGTCTTATTTTCCCTCCCACCTTCCCCCTTAATCTTATCCTTTTTGGAGATTAACTGTCATTCTTGTGGCCTTGGGCCACCAGAGGCTCTTTAAAACATTTCCTTCAGGGCTTCTGACAGGTTAGGGCAAGAAAAACTGATGTAATGGTGCCAGCTGCTCTCCTTTATACCACTGACTACCTGACATCAGTCAACAGGCGACAGCAGCCAGCACAGGGGAAAAGCTTTACTCTGGTATTTGCGTCATCCGAGGACTACCCAGCAGGGATAACCCACAAGTGATGACTGCAACAGTGAATACACTCGAACATCTACATTTATGGTAAGTGTACACAACTGTACTTTATACCTATTTCAAGGCTGTTTTCAATATTACTTTTAGTCTTCTGGAGTATTCCTTATTGTCCCAGATTGATGTTTTCTTGGTACTGCAACTTTACTGCACATTTATCAAGACCAAATGTCATTTTTATATCTAAGAAAGTTTTAACCACTTGTAGTTGTGCTTTCAACTCCTTGTCTGGTGAACTGTACAGATTTAAGTCATCCACAGAAAAAGCAGATGAGAAGTATTTAAGCAAAGTTGTTTTCTGCAACCCAAAATATAATCAAGACCTAATCTGTCTAGTAAACCGCTTAAAGGTTTAAGGGTAAGAAAAAACAACAGCAGTGGCAAAAAGTCAGGCTGGAATATCACATTTGAATTCTTATCCCTGGTATAATAAATCTGCCATCTGTCATGGCTTAATTGCAAGGTGGTTTACCATTGTTATTTCATGGTCACTTTAATGTAATTTATCATATACATCTGTTAGCACTCCTTTAACCATGAATATGAGATGCAGTCAATTTTTTTATTTGTTTTATTTTTGGTAATTTGTTCATGCCATACTTAGATTATTTCCCTTTTTACAAATTTTCATTATGTTTTTTTTTGCAATAAGAGATCCTGTGTTCCATATTACTTTCGTTTCCCTTTTTGTTCTGTTGCCATGACTGAGTTCGCTTCTAAATAACTATAAACTCTGCATCAGTTTGAGTATATAGTTTGTGCATCATTGGAAGGCAAGTTATTGTTCTATAGTTTTTAAGATGGCTTACAGATTTACTCTTAAGGAGAAGTATCATTTTTCATGTTATTGTCCAGGTCGGTGCTTGTTCAGGTTGTATATATAAGTAATTCGTACTCAGGGCTACATGTTTTTGTAAAGATGTTAATATTTTTAGCCAGAAGATAGATACTGCATCTGGTTCTATGATTTTCTAGTTAGGAGTTTTCCTTAATTTTGTTTCAACTTCTCTGGCCACTACTTCACCCCATTTCATATCCTGTACATTTGAACTCCTTACTGTTTCTTTTTTAAATTTGTATTTATTCATTTCCTTTAAGTTCCACAGGATTTTAAAAATATTTATCCAAAATGTATCTATTTACTCTTTTTTGGTGGTGTTTCTATTCTTGTCTGATTGGATGGATTTGGTGGGGGTCACTGAGAGTGTCTGTCATTGTAACTCTGGTGGTGAATTTGGTAGGGTGTCCTATTATGATCCAGTTTAATAAGGATTTTTATATCTTGCTGTAATGTATGGAGCTATTAATTAGTTGTGTGAAACTGCAAGTTCATGCTAGATGTAGGGGAGTTAGAGGCTATATCCAAACAACTGATATTGATGTCACCTAGTAGTATTTTTTCTTTTGGGATTGGTATGGAAATCTTCCAGTGTAGTTAGATTGTGGCCAGGAGGAATGTTAAGGACAGTAATACATATTTGCTTGTATTTGTTTTATTTTCATGAATGTTACGAAAAGCTCTGGTGAATTCAATTTTGGTATTGGTTTGTCGTAGATGTAAATTTGGTAGTTATCCACCTGTGATGGACATTTTGATGTAGGGAGTTGGCATTGCTAACATTGCACAACCACTGGGTATAATTATTATTTATTGTATGTAGTTTTCAGTTAATGTGTGGGTAGTTGAATTCACTCTAAAGTGGACGGGTATAATAGGTTTAGATATCACATTACTGAGGTAGGTATCATACCCCTCTGGAAATAATAAAGGGAGGTGTGGTTGGTCGTAATGTTGTGATGGACTGTATTTAGTGCACCAGAAATACACAAGAGTTTAAAAAAATGGTGTCTGGAGGGATTTGGCATGAGGTAATTAGGGAACAGATAAATGAGAATACCTCCCTACCATCCACAGATGGTCTGAATGAATGAAAATGTAGCACACTGAAACCAAGTTTCAGTAACAGTGTATGTATGTTTTTATGTGTGTGTGTGTGTGTGTGTGTGTGTGTGTGTGTGTGTGTGTGTGTTTTAAAGTGTAGAGAACACCCCCAGAATTAGGCCGTTTTTCTTCAAATGTCTTGTGTTGATCAGTGCCACCTTTACGTAGGCTGGACTGGAATCTGGTAAGCTGGTAAGTCCAAGATATGGAACTTGCATAAAAAAAGGCATTATGGAACAGAAAAAGTATTAGCCAGTATACAGAAACTCTAAGTAGATAAAAGTGAGAGGTAACTTAGTTAAAACAATGACTGTTTAAACAGGAAACAATCACCCAGACAGTTATGTTCAGATATTGTATATTTAGAAGCATGAGAATGAATAGGAAAGGGGAAGGCATGAAGGAAGATTTCTATACAAGGAACTGAAAAGGCCCTTTGCAGCTAGAGGAGAACTGTTTCAGTTCTCTGAGATTGGAGACAAGCATATCTATGTGAGAGATTCCCCACTGATGTATTATAAGCATAAAGACCTACCAGTGACGCATCCACTCATGAGTGCTTGTCCTGAAACTTCCCAGTGAGTCTGACATTGTATTCTTCTCTGAAAGAATGCAAGTTGCCTAATGGAATAAGTCAGGATGAATTGCTATATCTTAGGCAATCTTAGTCTGCACAGGGGCAAAAACTTTATTCCACCCTGTTTAATTTATGTACCATATTACTGTGGTGCTGACATCTTTAAGAAAATGTGTGGTGACCATAGTTGACTCAGAGTTTTTAGAGCAGTTGTAAAATACATAGTTTCTATAAGGTTGATGTTTTCATGCCTGTGTTCTGATTCCCGCATTCTCTGCCCTTGATACCCTAGGAAACAGCACTTGAAACAAAATCTGAAGCATCTGTGGTCACTGTCTGAGTGGGGCTGGAAGGAGAGAAGGGGACTCCTCTGTTGGATATAACATGTTTGGCCCACAGAAGTATTTTCTTTACAATGTTGAGAACTGGAATAAGATACAGAACAAGAGTTTTGGGCCCAAACAGACTTGAGGAATTGGATATTTCTTATGTGAAATATGGCATGAAGGATCATTGGGTGGGGGGGGCTGACTGCATTGTGAAAGCATAGCCGGCAATAGGCATAGGCCAACTAGGCAGCTGCATAGGGCACCGCTCGGGCAGGGGCACTTTTCCAGTATTTATTTGCTGTAAGTAGACCAGGATGGGGTAACCGAGTGGTGTGGTTGGGGGCGCTGTGGAACCCTTTTGCCTAAGGCACCAGTTGACCTAAGGCCGCACCTGTGTGAAGGCATTTATTTAAGTGTTTGCTGAAATAAAAAAAAATCATTTCTGTTTGTTTGGTTCGTTGGTTTGTTGCTTCCAGTTGCTTCTAAATTGCCTTGCAGAAGGGTAAATTAGCAGGGGACTTCAATGCTTAGATGTCTGTAGTTGTATATTGTTAACCTGCACTTACAAGCTTATTTTATTGTGCTTTTACATTAAGAAATTCCAGGGTCATCCATCTTGTGGCAAAAGGTGTTTACCTGGGCTGTCTGCATTGGGAAGCTCTCAATGGAGCTCAAAATGTGTTTGTTTATTGGCCAGAGGACACAGGAGTTAGTTTTCAGTTTTTATTTCTGTCTACTATAAATTAGGCATATTTGTGCAGATCTGTTCACTTCCACAAAGCTTAGCAATGCTTTACAGGGTGTTTCTACTGCACTTAGAGTCATCCGGGCTGAGATAAGCACACTTTCTTAATTATTTCCCTTGCTTTGGTGAATGACTGCTACTGATCAATTGCATTTTAAAAGCATTTATTTAACTTTTTGCTGAAAAAAGATACAATTTCTGTTTGGTTTCTTGCTTCTGATGACTTCTTCTCTGATGTAGGTATGTAAGATTTGTCAGCTTACCTACAACTCATTGCACTATATGTAATTGAGTGTTTGCAATGTGAATTTTGAATGCCATGTGTCACTTTATCAATCTGCTGGATTGGGTAAGATGTGCGTGTATTTTCAGTATTTTTTTATTTTCTCCACTGGAATGTGATAATGGAATTGGTATATATAAGACAGGTGGTGGTGGAGGCAGTGGGAGCTTGACAACTGCATAAAAGTATATTTTGTTTCTGAAACTATGCTTTTTGCAATTGAATTTTCAGAAACACAAAGCAACTGCTTGTGCTTTGACTGAAAATGGGTAAGCCAGACACTTCACTGTCATGGAAGAATGTGGGGTAGATTTAAGATACATTGGAAGGGATTGAATCTCTCATGTTATGTGAATTCCTGAGGTTTTCAGTAACAGAGCTGGATAACGCTGCTGCGTATGTGGAAGTTTTGCCTGTTTACCTGACATACTTATTTCCATTGCTACAGTCACCAGCAGAAACCAAATGAAACACCCCCAATCCAAGCCATTTATAGTGCCTGACATAATAATTCTGTAGTTTGCCCTACAAGAGGATGCGACCCCTAACCAGGAAAAGCCAAAAGACACACTTCAAAATGATTTTTTAGAATGATTCTTTTTTATTTGATTTTTCTACGTTAAAACAAGAAGGTCACTGAACTGGGTTGAAATGTGTGTGTGTTTGAGTACAAGGTTCTTGTTGGCATGTGTATGTATGTGTGCTTGTGTTAAAGACATGTAGGGAAGGCTGTATGTGTATATGACAGTGACATTATGTGTATTTCTGAGATATTCTGAAATGTTTGTGCTTGTTTATGTACAAGTTTGGGGGTGAGTAAATGTGAGTTCAGCATCTTATTGTTGATTTTCAGACATTAAGGTTGAAGTGTCTCCTTTCCCCCATTTTTATTCAGTCTCAGAGTTAATATACATTTAAGTTGTAGGGGTGTGGGATTAAATGGGGTGCTGTAGGGATTTTGACCCCCTGCAAAATTCCTTTTTTAATGGAAGATGTAGTTATACATATTAACTCCAACAGTGTCCAGACTAAAAGGCACATAAAATTACATGCTGCATTTGACTAAACATGCTGACTGTAGTGCAAACTGAGACAGAAACATGCACCAACAAGCACTTTTTCAAAATGATAAATTGACTAACAATGGTTCTGTCATATATCCATGGTATTAAATAAAACAGCAGAGGCAATTCCATAAAATAATGTGATTTTTATTGCACAAGAAAAATATTTGCATAGATACTTCTGTAACACAGATAGGAAAATAAAAGCTGCAGTGTCTCTCATATCAGTTCAGCTACAATTGCAGGAGAATTCACACACCTTCCTCCTGTCTGGATTCTTAGTAGAAAGTTTCCATGCTACTTAGGTTCTTCCATCTTGTCACTTCTTTGTTACATTACACTTACCAGAACCTCTGTTCAAGGCAGAAATGTCCCTGCATCAATAAGGCAACATCCCTAATTACCAGCTGTGATACAGCTAATATGACACCCCTAGTTTCACAGAATGTCCCTGTAGCTAAGACGATCAGTGCTACCCATACCATTGTATCCACATGATTGGGCACACCGGACAACCACCAGGATTTTAATCGTGGGTGGGCAAGTTTGACTAGGTCCCTTACTGCATGCGTATCTACTCAGAGAAATTGGTCCATGTCTTATCAGACTTTTGTGTGATGGTAGGACAGGCGTCCGTTTCTCCTTCTGTATAGTGTAGGTAGTCATGACACACAACATTGTGAACACTGGCTCTAACAGTGGTGTTCAACACAAGCTACTGCTGCTATTCCTGTCATGGCTTCCATCATGCACACCATGATTCTTGCAGTTCATAATTAGTATGCACTGCTTTGCACTGCCAAAGTTTTATATATTTTGAAACGGTCCACCATTTGGTCTGCCATTTTGGATTCCTTCATTTTGATAGGACAAAATCAGTCCATTGACCATAATCACTTTGCCAATACTCACCCTCATAAAGTGTCACTTGTCAGCAGAATGCAAAACAAATCAGATGTGTGATGAATTTGCAGGCACCCATCCAATCAGCATGGTTTGATTTAAAAGGAATTGTGGTTATCACTGTTTTGTACATAATAAAAAGATTGATGACTGAAGCAGCCTAACTTGAAACAATGGATGTATTGAGTAATAATAAATCTGTCCACCTATCTTGTCTTATTTATTTAATTGATAGAGATGAAATGGTTCTAGTTTGAGGGTTTGTGAACACATTTGATTTTTAGAACTGTAGAAAACCAAAGGAAGTTGGGTCTTTAACACAAAATACTACAGTATAGGGTTTGTCTTGATAGCTGAGAGACTTTAGTTTAGCACCTTTTTTTCTCCTTTTGTAGTTAGAAATCTCTGAGCTTTTCTAGCTGTATGATGTATTTGGATAGATATATACTAATAGAGGCTTTATGTTTTTGGTTGGATCAGGGCAAAGTGTGGTGAAATGAGAACTTTTTTTGTCCTATATGAAATACATATTAAATGTTTAATTGGGCTATACAGAAGGATTTCCTAAGTACTGTTACTGTGTAATGTTCAAAGGCTAGAGAGTAGTCTACAAAGGTACAAAGATCTCTGACTCTGTATGTCTGGATCAAAATGATAGGGCACACAGAGCAGGCATTACCAAAAGAAACTAAAATGTTGTCTTTCTGTGCAGACATTTATTCAAGACACGCAGGGTACTCTCTAGTTATTCCCTCTCATTACTATGAATATACAGTGGATTGTTCTGCCTTACTAGAAGTGCACAGCCAGCATAAACGCATGCATCCACAGACCCCAGGAGTATAACCTCTACAACTGTTACATTGTTGCAAAGCTATGACTACAGTACTACCATAAAGAAAAAATACATGCCGTTTTATTGTGCATGGTACTGTCACCAGGAATAACACAAATGGTATCACTCCTAAACAGTAATGGGTGTGTGTAGCAGCCTAATCAATAATGCAGAAGCGGTGTCACATGTGAAAGAGGTATTGGACTGAAATGGGGTAGCAAGTATGAGAGGTTGGTTTTAGAAATGTCGGATGTGCATGAACTGGACCATAGTGGCAGCTTTGGAATTGAACCGATTTGCATGGCCATTTATTTATTATCTGTCATCAAAGTATATTGTTTTGTATTGTTATATATTCACTGCATAGGAAGCATTATAGCTTTATTGTTTAGTTGAAATATGTTAGTCCCAGGTTAGCTTACGTTTGAGTAAAACATTAAGTATTTTCCAGTGTCATTGTATCTGTCCCATCAGTACCACCAGCATGTGTACTTTGTGCAGTAGGTGTGTTGCGCTAGTTTTCTTTGACTGTGACCATGATGTTATATCACAGATTTCCATGTTCCACCATTCGGCTTCATGCTTGCTCTGTCTGTGCTGCATTCTACTTGAAGATCTTAGGATCATCTGAAGAAGCAGAATCTCTCTATATAGTCACAGATGCTAACATAGAAATGGACCAGTACTTGATTATATATCACTGCTAGTTGATAGTAAATAGGGTCTGGCCCCATATCTCTGATATACAGAGACCATCAGTAACACCCAAACTAACATATCCTTCACATAATCTCTAAAAACTTCCCAACTAACATACCTCTCCTAATAAATGTCCATGATGCACAGAGACACAATTGGGTTGTGTTGCATGACTAGCCTTGGATTGCATGGCTAAGCTTATTAAGGCCCTGGCAGTTGTTAGCCTATATACTTGTGAACCTTTGTTAACATGAGGCTGAACTCCCATAATAACCCAGTTAAAGTCCAGTGCTAACCCCCATTTTTATTCTCTTTGGATTTAAGTTATTCTTTTTAGGCCTGATAGGGCTGCCAGCTTATTAGGACATCATCATTTCAGACATTCTCAGCTCCCAGTATATTTATACGGTACAGTTAGCTACTTGACCAAAGTCCATGTAGCATATGCCAACTATCTCTTGCAGTCATCTGATCAAAGAATGTTGTCATTTTATCCACACTGTCCTATATGAGGAATTCCTTTGCATCTCTGAAAAAAATCTCTCATTCATACATGGCAATCAGTACATGAAAACCAACACAACCATAAAACAGAAACAATAACAACAGTGGTTAGTTTAGCAGCAAAGGGCACAGGCATCATAGTAATAGAATCTCATAACTTGGTTCCCTTCCCAACAAATGGTGCAACCCTGAAGGATATTCATATTAGCTAGAGGGATTTGTGGGGTGCAGCCATCCACAACATGTAAGACAACCTTTACGGAATTATTCGAGTAAAGGGATTTATTCATAAAGGCAAAGTATGTCAAGGAGTTGGCACTTGAGCAGTACATATAACTAGTACTAAAAAACATTAACATAGAGGTAAAAGACTACCTTTCCCCCACACTATTTTAAGATTCCCTTTCCAAGGCTGTGTAGTTTTTGGGACAAGCACTTATTGCTATAAACTCTGTAATTCACTTGGTAGAAAGTTGTGTGAGTTCAGAGTGAGCTTATTCAAGTAGTAGGACTGTGGGTGGAACAGTCCCGACATGGGGTGCAGCAGAACTGGCAAGGTGCATTACTGTTCTTTTTTTATTTGTCAGGTTATTATTTCACATTTTTTTATATCACTTTTCAACCTGTTTTTTATATCACTTTTCTACCTGGTTCAAGGCTCCAGAGACCACCCTTGCATAACCAGGCAATAATTCATACCACACCTTTCGGCCACCTAACCTGGACCGAAACACTAAAGGCGGAGGTGTGCCCATATTCATTAAGGACATCCACACCTCCAGGCTAGTTGCTCAGCATAATGCATCCGAGATTATCCAAATGCAACTAACTCTGGGCAAGACCGCAATCCAAATTGTAGCTTGCTACAGATCCCTCACCATGCCCCAGGATTCCCACTCCTCACTTCTTGATAAACTGGAAAATAATAGGGTATAACCCAACACTCTAATAATGGGCAATTTAAACTACCCCACCATTAACTGGGAAAACTACTCATGCACCAACTCTTTTGCTCAACTTTTTCTGGAATTCATAAATTCCAATGCCTTGGATCAACTTATCCAAACCCCACCAGGGGCATCAATATCCTAGACCTGGTCATTATCAACATGGGTGACCGGTGTTCCACACAAGAGGTCAATTCCTCGTTGGTCAGATCCGACCACAAGCTAATCACCCTAGACATCCACATCCCGCCCCCAACCCCCATTAGGGAAACCACCGTAAAAAAATTTCTACAAAGCCAACTTCATACTTCTTAAGACAGAAGTGGCAAACTTCATGACACCCATGCAGACGGACAATAGAGGTACATCTGTTGAATCCTGCACAAATACACTTAATAAGCACATACACGAGTGCATGGATCATGCTATTCCTAACAGAACCAAGATGCTATCCTCCAAAAAAAGGAAGGCAATCTGGTGGTCCCCTGCCATAAGCAAACTCTACAACAGAAGAAAGAAACTGTTGCAAAAAAAGAGTAAAATCCCATGGTTGGAGAAACTTTCTGGTCAGCCTCAGTAAAAAGCTGAGATCCCTCATAAAATCATCCAAAGCTAGTTATGAAAACAAATCACCACTGATTCTAAAGACAACCACAAAGCATTCTATAGCTATGTCAAGAATCTCAATGGAAACACTCAGATCTGCTCTGAGTTACAGCACAATGGCACTAAATATACAGACAAAACCAAGAAAAATAGAGCAGTTCCACCAAGGCATGACTTCACTTGTATTTTTCACATGAACAAGCTTTATTAGAACACACTTTCTTTATATAAATAAAACCATTTATCATTGTGTCCTGTTACATCCTCTTGCACATCGTTTGTCTTGTTACTCAAGAAGATAGTAGGGGAAACCATCACATTCAGCTCCTAGGTCTTTTGTTGGTTTATGTCCATTGTTAACGCTAGGTTCCATTGCCAAACTCACTTTTTTTGTGCCATTTTCGCCTCTACCAAGCATTTCCTGGTTCCCTGGTGGGCGTGACAAAGCTGAGAGTAGTGACTGATATGTGGGCGTTAACAGTTCGATATACAGAACCAACTGATATTGCCAACATCCTGGCAGATAGGTTCAGTGCTAACTTTACCCCCCACTCACCCTCTAAAGGGCCCGTCTCTATAACGGAAGAATGCAAAGTTCCTGTAATCACAGCTGCACAGGTAAAAGCCACACTCTCCAAAGCCAAGAACACAGCATCCATGGGGACCTGACAACATTCCATGCTGCCTTCTACACGAACTACAGAATGAACTGGCACCCCACCTAAGTACCATGTTCAATCATAGCCTCACCTCAGGCTTTGTGCCCACTGAATGGCGCACAGCGACGGTTATCCCACTCCACAAAGGGGAAGCCACCATGGACCTTGGGAACCACCGCCCCAGTAGCCTGATGAGCCTGGTCTGCAAGGCCATGGAACGTATCATCATGGAACTTATAAACAAAGACATTGGTAATCTCCAAACTCTGAACTCCACCCAGTTTGGGTTTGTAAAAGGCAGATCATGTCTCCTAAACCTAATAGACTTCTTTGAAGCAGTCACCAAAGCATAGATGAGGGTAAGGTGGTTCACACAGCCTATCTGGATCTCACCAAGGCTTTCAACACCATCCCCCACTCTGGAATTATAGATAAACTCACAAACTAGGTATAAATCCCTATGTCATAAGATGGGGTGCCAAATGGCTCACTGACAGAACCCACACTATGAAAGTAGCAGACTCCAAATCTGACTTCAGACCAGTGACAAGTGGAGAACCACAGGGTTCAGTCCTGGATCCCCTTCTCTTTGGTATCTACTTCTCTGAAGTACAGGTCAACACAGAAGGTTTTTGGTTAATGAAGTTCACAGATGACTGCAAACTAGGAGCCATAATCGAAACTCCTAACGATGTGGACATCCTACAAAAGGGCCTCACTGAGACAGATGCCTGGTGTCAAAGCCATAGCCTCGAGCTCAGTGCCAAAAAGTGCATTGTCATCCCCTTTGGTAAAAACTCTGTACCCATGAACTACCACATAGGAGGTAGTCTACTTAACACCAAAAGTATGATAAGAGACCTTGGGACACAGGTGGACAGTAGTCTCTCCTTTGATAATCACATTACCACAGTAGTCAGGAAATCCTTCTACGTGGCACACCTCATCACAAAAGGTTTCTCATCCAGGAAAAAAGAGGTCATTGTTCCCCTCTACTCGTCACTCATTAGAGCCATTATAGAGTACAATGCCCTTTTGGTATGTACCTCATAAGACATCTACAACAACTGTAAAGGCTGCAGAAATACCTCACAAAGAGGATTACTGGCTTCAAACAGATGCCCTATGCAGACTGTCTCAAAAAACTCCAGCTTTACTTTGTTGCATATTGCCTACTCAGAGGCAATCTCTGCCTAACATACAAAGCTATGTCAAATCCAGAGCTGTTGGACATGCTCTACTTAAAGAAATCCCAATCCCTCTGAGCTACATGCTCTAGGGACCTAAACTTTGTCACCACAATAATCAGAACATTCTGGAGGGATAGATTCCTGCCCCAGAGACTTCCAATACTCTGGAACAAACTACCTATCTATATCAAGCAAAGCTCCTCATTAGCACTCTTCAAGAAAAATCTTGATGATTGGATGGGAAATAGGAAATTCACCCCGGGGATCACTTCTTTGGCTCTGCTCAACAAGGGCACAAGAAAATAATTTTCTTGGGTGGCTATTTGGCTAGGCTTATATAGGCCCTAAGGCCAATAGCCTAGTACCTACTTATGAACAGCTTGCAGGTACCCTTTGTTTATGTTCGGTATGTTGTTTTTCAATGACATGTGAGTCGGGATTATAAAACAGCCTTTTATAAGTCTATTGCAAACCCTGATTCCTTTGGGTATGGTGTTTGTTAGGAGGAATGCATTTCATCCACTTTCTGAAACTTTGTAGTGATGTCACAGTGAGCTTTTAGGTTGCATATGATTTGTAATGCAATGTGGTAAGCTGCATAAACAAGTAGAAAAGAAAAAAAAAATACTGTGCCTATTTATATTAAAACAGCTTTAGGAGAGTTCAGGGTTTACAGTTGTGAACTAAATTCACATAAGGTATTCCTGAATAAGCTCACTAAAATTCTTTCTGGGTGGTACCCATGCTGAACGGTTTTACAGATGACCTCCCTGAAGCACTGTTTGTACATCAGGACCAGGGATAATTCTTTAGCAATGTGGAACAGTAGTCTGTCTTTTCCGCATGCCTACTATTGAAAGCTAACTTAGCTGTTGAGTGCTTCTAATGTAACAGTGCACCTTTTTTCTGTCACATTCTGATTAGTCCTCCTCCACCAACAGTAATGCATCCTGTACTGCTCATCTAGGGACATAATTGTGGTGCCCTTTTCTCATATAACAAACAGCAGTAGGACCCACCACAGCAATAAACTGAAGGGGACATTATGTAAAAGCACATCAATGAGCAGTAAAATTCATTACATCTTTTTCCATTAGATGTACACCCAAACAACTGTGCTGCAGAAAATAATTTAAAAAAAAGTCAGAATTGTATCTGCCTCCTAAGTGAAAGATGCAAAAAAAAAACTAGCTCAAATATATAAGCACTTCTTCCCTACATTTCAAAGTGTAGTGATATCTAGTGGGGTTTGGCTTTATTGACTTGAAAATGTCCATTAAAATGACCTAACAAGTCATGGGCATTCAGAATTGCCAATTAGCTGTAACACCTGATGTTCATAAGGGTCATTTGCATATATCCCATGTGCCTCTGATACAAGAGGTTTGGGAGATCACTCAGTGGAAGTTCTAGCTTTGCTGGAGTTTTTGTTTTGGTTTTACTGATTGTTTTTTCAGTGACCTTCTCACTTATTGTTTTAGTTTGTTATTTGGGATATTTTTGCAGTGACCCTAATGATAATGGACATCAGTTGGGTATAACAACCCTGTGTTTCTTATGCTTAGTCAAACACTCTGCTTGTTCTGTGCTGATGAGGTTATAACAAGTCTGAAATATGCATATCCACAGCTAGTGGGGATTAGCTTTATTGGTCTGAAAATGTTCATTAAAATGAAACAAGTCATGGGCATTCAGAATTGCCAATTAGTTGAAACACTTGATGTTCATAAGGGTCATTTGCATATATCCCATGTGCCTCTGATACAAGAGGTTTGAGAGGTCACTCAGTGGAAGTTCTAGCTTTGCTGGTGTTTACATTTTGTTTTAAAAGTGTAGTGATATGGTTTTACTATTAGCATAGGGATGTAAATAAAAGAGCACACAGAGAAAACTGTTAGCATTTCCTGAAGTGTCAAATGACCCTTCCTCCAAGGTACTGAAACCTGAGCCATCACACTAAAAGCTGTCTGAATGTAAACAATAGGGTCATCTGACCTACCAGCTAAATTAAAACAATGAGAGCTACAGGGAGGGAATCTTGACACTCTCCCTTTAAAGTGCTTACATCTGTTGAATACAGGGTTGCCCAGAACTGCATGGAGTATTGTCCACCACTGTTAAGCTAAGAAGCTAAATCAAAAGAACCAATAAAAAAGCAGCTAGAACTCCACCCAGTATTGTTTACCCCTCAACATCAGCAATAAATTATTCCCTGCCACTGAATTATCATCACTGTTCTCAGCAAGCACGGACTGGAAAATGAACTTCAAAGTCCAAAGTAAATGCAAGAGTGTAAAAAGAATGGAAAGTTACAGTGAAAACAATTTTATTATCAGTATGTGAGATAAGATCTAATGATTTACCAAGGGAAGTCATACAGTGAAACAACATGGAGGATCTGTTATACAAAGTAGTAAGCAGGGGGTCTAATAAACACAGCCGGCCATAGGCATAGGCAAACTAGGGTGCCGTACAGGCCATCCTTGTAAAGGGCACAATTTATTATTATTTATTTATTGTAATTGATTTTTCTCCATCCATAAAAGTTGTATTCTTCTCGGCACTGTTGAGTCCATCCCAACCATACTGTGGCATTTGTGCCCTCCCCCAGCTTCCATAGCCCTGTCCATCAAAGGTGCTGGAACCATAGGGAGAGGGGGTGAGCTCCCTCCCACATTTATAGCTGCAGGTTGACCAGGAGGCTTCAACAATTAAAAAAAAAAAATTCACTCTGCGGTGCAAGCATCTTATCGTGTAAGGAGGAACATGCGTGTGTCGCATGCACACATACCAACGCTGATATAAATATACATTTTGCACTCAAGCGTGGGATTTAAGCTAGCAGTTCTGCTAAGAGAGAAGGTAAATGCATGTGTGCATGTGTGGCCATTCAGTTGAGAAAGAAGGTAAGTGTGTGTGTGTGTGTGTGTGTGTGTGTGTGTGTGTGTGTGTGTGTGTGTGTGTGTGTGTGTGTGTGTGTGTGTGTAAAATACATTTATTTCTTAAAATCATTGCTTCTAGCCTAATGACATGGCACAACATGTTTGCCCAGTAACGCCACACTCCACTTTCTTTTACTGCAGTTCCTTTTTAATGATGACACTTCTGTTGCACTGCTTTTCTTTTTTACTGTTGTATGACTGATATTACATCATATGTCCTTGTAGATGTCGTTAATACTCCCAAGTGTTACATATGACAAATGGCCTTTTAGACCTAGCTGACATATTCTGTTACAAAAAGAAATATATCCATAAATAAGAAAACAAATGAGTACTGGAACAGTGCATTGACATGTTGTTTTGTAAATTCTTCCATTGTCTTTAAGATTGTTGCAAAGTATACAGAAAATGCACACCACTATCACACTGTACTTGCATATAATCCCTGCTCCCTACATTATTTGACTTTGAACATAATATGCCATCCAATTCCAGTCATTACTACTTACTCCACAGGTGCCTACACACTCCCTCCCTCTCTCCAGTCAGTGAACTTCTTCCAAACTTTCTTTTCTCAATGATTTTATAACTAATATTTCTCTAGGTTTGATCTTTTCCCACTTGAGTCCCTCATTTGTTCTCTGTACTTACCATTGTCTGGTACCCTCCTTTGAGTGCTGCCTGTTACTCCTTCTTTGGATTTACCCCTTGACACTTCCACCCCTTCTTACGCTACCCTCCTGTGACGTACTCCCTAGGTACGTTGCTTGGCATCCTCATGTTTCCCTTTTCTGCTTGTGACGTCTCCTTGTTATTTGTTTCCTTGTGCTTCATTGCTGCATGGCTTTGCACCATCCCAGGTGTGATTAATCTTTTCTCATTGAGGCATCCACCCCCATCTGTAGCAAACAAAATAAACAACTCTTGCAGTAACTTGGTTATTTTCTGGAAGATTCCTTCTCGTTTTTCTATTGTATTCCTATCTCTTTTTCTAAAATCCAAATTCCCAGAATACTTGCAGCATGCCTTTTCACTTGTCCACACTTCCAACATTCAGTATTTATTATTTTCCCTTCTTTATGGAGATAGACAGATGTATTATATCACCTGTCCAGGCTCCACTTTGTGTATGTGTATGGAATTTAAATTAGCCGTTCTGTTTGTATGACAGATAAAGTGTGTACGTGTGCATGTGTGTGTGTGTGTGTGTGTGTGTGTGTGTGTGTGTGTGTGTGTGTGTGTGTGTGTGTGTGTGTTACTGTGTGAGACAGTAGCCCCAGGATTCATGAAGCTCGGTGGAAGGACGGTGTTAGCCTTGCGCCGATTGTGCAGTGTAGAGATGGCGCAGCAGCACCACATGCATATTAATGAAGGCGCACTGCCGCAACGTCCACGTGCACAGGAAACGTGTGCGAATGCAGGGAGCATGTCTAAGCACTGCACGGAGGCGTGAACATGTCGGCTGCAGACACGCAACCTAAAATGTTGACTAGTACAGCCTGCCTCTAATAACAATCACTCCTGTCAGTGTCCATGGATACTGAAATGTATGCAAAGCATACAAGACATCATTGCAAACCCCACAATAAGAAGTAAACACAAAGGCACGTAGCTGAATATTGAGTCCCTGTCCCTCGAACAAAGATATTTAAAACCTCGTGCCCGTATTCCATTGTAGTGTTGATTGTTATACCAAGTTGAAGTGAAACGCAGTGTGTTAGCACGCCACTGCCCTTTGCTAAGCCTAGCCCAATGGTTAGGGTTACCACCTGTCCCACTTTGTGAGGGACAGTCCCTCTCTGGGCAGTTGTGTCCTTACCAAAACTGTTAAAAATGCTAAATGTCCTGCGATTGTAGGACATAATTATGTCCTATATTTTATGTAATAGTTCCATAAGATAGTTAATTCTGTATCTAAACTACCTAAATGTTACAAGAAACAGAATAAGCAACTAAACCGCTAAAAGAATAAGCTGTCATGTAGGCATAAAAGTAAAGTACTCTCCTTTGTACTGATCGTGGGCATGTGTCAGCCTGTAAAATCTGATGTGTGTCCCAAAGATGTCCCACTTTGGCCATCTGAAAAGGTGGCAACCCTACCAATGGTCAGAGCATTCACTCAATATCTGCCCATTCATGGTTCAGGTCGTCTCTGTCTGGAAGGCCCAAAGATGAATGGGTATTACCCGGGTCTACCTACCATGTCATGAAAGATAGGTATTTGCATATACCTATGTGCATGAAGTACAGCATGTGGAAGATTAAATATGCCAGGGTTGTCCTCACAACAATATTGGTACCAGAGATATGTAGAGTATGCAATGTGTTCTATTGTCTGTGCCATGGGCCATCAACCAGAGAAAGGATGGATGGTGTGTCTGGAATATGGGGGTGGGGGGTGATGGGTAATGTAATAATTCGCCAAGGGGAGACTGGGTCAGATGCACAATAGGTGAACTAGAGGTGTACGAGGGAGCAGTGGGTGAATCAGAAAGGAAACCAAAGAACAAACATTCACATCCGCAATACAACCTGACAGGCCATACTGCAGAACACAATCCCACAAACATATGAACATTAAAATGTGCGATACACATGTACAGAAACATTACTGGCTCACACCCACATAATGGTCTAGCCTGAACCGAGCCATCCAATCCCAACACACCTGGATACATAATTGAATACCCATCATCCCCTCCACAGCATACCCCCCCCTTGCTGAACGTCCACCAAAACCACCCATACACGGGCTGCTAGCTTGGCGCAGCCATATCTGCACATGGTGACCCCTACTCACATCTAGTAGGCAGTTGCACCCTAGGCAGTCTCAGGCTTGCAATCTAGGTATCCCATGCATGCATAACCCTACCACATTTTCAAATAGCCAGCTGAATGGGGTCCGTCGTTTACAGTTTTTGGACATCCCTCATGGGATAAGTGTCTGTTCTCAAGATTAGACTTTGTGGCATAACACGATGTTCACCCCTGTTGACATCTGGGCACTAGGGCTACCACCTATCCCACTTTGCGAGGGACAGTCCCTCCTTGGCCGGTTGTGTCCTGCATAAAAATTGGAAAAAAAGGCAAATGTACTGAGATATTAGGACAAACATATTTCCAATATTTAATGTAATAGTTGCATAAAACAGTTATTCTGTTTCTGAAACACCTAAATGTTATAAGAAACAGAATAAGCAACTAAAGTGCTACAAGAATAAGCATTTATGTAGGCACAACAGTGAAGTTCTGTCTTATGTACTGGCTGTGGGTATGTTTTGCCTTGCAAACTCTGATGTTTGTACAAAACATGTCCCACTGTGGGCATTTGAAAAGGTGGCAACCCACCCGGGCACAAGTTAGATTAGCAGTACCTGACCACAACCCTGCTCAGCCTCCACCCGGTCCTGCAAAACTTACAACCCGATTAAACACCTGACCATGATCCACGTCTCCCCACGTGCATTATCAGGAATAAATACCTTTCAAATGTTCCCATGAAGCTTCCCCATAGCCATCTTCCAAATAGTACATGTCCACAAATTGTATACCCTGTCCATGTTCCTCATCATAATAATGCACACAACCCCTGTATACAGACAGTATAGGTACCTCCCGTATGTGGTCGTTCATATACATGGCCATGTATAACTCCAGATATGTAGTCATATATCTATAAATGTACATACTTACATTCGCATAGCTACACATCACAAATACATGTATATAAGTACTTGTCAAGTATGTGTCCAATTCATGAATATGCATACTTGCAAATGTATACATATGCCTCTCAGAAACATATGAACAGTAACATGTACTATACATATGTACACCAACCAACTGTCACATATGTTGCCAGTACTGTGGAATGCCTGTGGTAATGTCATATATCCTAATTACCATCCATACAGAATGGATCACGGATGGTTTAGTGGTAGAACCAGTGACTATGCTGTTCCTGTTCCCGGGTCCAAGCCATGCAAGGGCTGCTAATTTTAAATGATGCCCACAAAATGACAGTCAGAAATAGGGTGATTATGGCACCTCAAAGCATACATGGGTATGCACGATGGTAACTGGTGGTCATTCAACAGTATGAGAAATGTAAAAATGCATGTAGGTATATATGCATGTGAATGTACAGACATATATATATATATATATATATATATATATATATATATATATATATATATATATATATATATATCCATGAGGAATAAACATGGACACAATAAAGCAGTCCTAACAAATGTGAAGGGAAACAGCAGTGTAACCCCCTATAGTATTTAGTGCTGTCATATCAAGCCACCAAGAGGTGAGCAAACCTCCTGCATCCCTAACCACAGATAGAATGCTAACACTGGAACTAACTGTGTGCACGTGCTAAGTCTGACTTTTAAACAGGTACAGGGCAGTCCCAGTCATCATTTGGATGAGACAAACAAAAAGACTTAATGAACAGCATGACCGTTATATGAACGTATGTCCCAGGACTATATGCTTGGGACGTCTGAATATAATTGGAGTGAGTCAACATGTAGGATGGGCCCAGAGCAGTAGGGAATGGCGCATGTGTAGTGGTGCGGTTTTCCTAACTAGAGAATGGATGCCTGTTATGTCAGTGACATGTTGAGGTGTGTGTATGGATAACTATGAACTATGGGTATACATATAAATGAAGTAGCATACGAATAGTGTAGTGGTTAGAGCATCCGCTTAACGAACAGGCATTCACGGTTCAAGTTCAACTATAGCACATATCGTTTTCCATGTGGAATGAATGTCATCCTGCTGTAAAAATGACATTATAACATGTAAAAGTGAACTTGAGTATCGCATGGGACTTTTAACCAGATCATTTCAATCAAAGGGGTATTGTCATAATGAATAAGGCACAAGTAAGCACAAATAAGCGGCAGTAAATGTATATAACATAGGAAATGTATATGAGTATGTACAGATATAATATATATATATATATATATATATATATATATATATATATATATATACACACACACACACACACATATATTTATAAATATATATATATATATATATATATATATATATATATATATATATATATATATATATATATATATATATATATATATATATATATACACACACACACACACACACACACACACACACACACACACACACACATATATATATATATATATATATATATATATATATATATATATATATATGATGAATGAACGTCATAACAATAAAGCATAGTCAAGGGATGAGAAGGGAATCAACAGCAACTACAGTATCATAGAGCGCTGTCAGCGTATGCCATATCACACTGGCCAATAGTGAGAAAAGTACTGCTACACACACCACAGGCAGGATATTACCAGTGAGAATATCATAGTTGAATTGCTCAGTATACTTTACACACAGACAGAAGATAGTCCCTGCTGTGACTACCCAAAAATTAATAAGAGCATTTAGCCCTCCTACCATTACACGAGCAAGGGCAGGTACGTTCAAAGACTAAATGGTGGGAGAGCCTGAGAATACACGAGGTGGGACAACATATGTGTAGGGCCCCTAACGCTCTGGAGAGGGCAATGTTTGGAGGTGTGTCATGGCTGCGATAACAAGTGCATATTGGAAGTTACGCGTGTAAGTTGAACACGGGTGGGGTGGAAGAACTATGGGTATAAAATTATGGATCCAGGCGTGCCAGGGTTGGATGGCCTGGTTCTAACTGGACCGCCCCGTGGAGGTCAGCGAGTTTGTAATAGGTATATATGCATACACACATGCAGACATCAATATGTAGAAGTACATTCTCTGTAACACATGCATTCCATTTGTAGACATAAATAATAGGAATGTGCACATACAAACATCGACAGTAGATGGAATAATAGGCTGTGCAGAAGAGGGACGGGATGAAACTGCTACAATGCAGAGGCGTGTACAGTGTCTTAAGTCAGTGCTGTGCTGACGATAATCAAATGTGAGGGCCTTCCCACACATGGAATCATTCCTGTGATCTGCCCGCTACGGCAATGCCAAGTACTAAACTGGTCTAATTGTAAAGGAAATACTCTGAACACATACATAAATAGGCTCCCAATTATATACATATATGTATAATATATATATAGGTTCATAGGTTCATAGGTAGGTACTAGGCTATCTGCCCAAGGGCATTTATAAGCCTAGCCAGAGTGTGTTTGGCTTTCGCCACCCATTTTAAATTAATTTTGCTATGCCCTTTTTCGAGGTTAATATACTGTGCCTCTGTCTAACAGTGACACAGAAGTGATACCCGGGGTAAATCTATGATCTCCCATCCACTCATCAAGATTCCTCTTGAAGAGAGTCAATGAGAGACTCTGCCTAACCTGGACTGGGATTTTATTACAGAGTGAAGGGAGCCTCTGGGTTATGAATCTGTCCCTCCAGCATGTCCTATTTATTTCAGTGCTGAGGTTCAAGTCTCGAGCGTAGCTCAATGGGATTTGGATTTTCTGAGGTGCAGCATGTCCATTAATTCCGGGTTGGACATGGCTTAATACGTCAGGCACAGATCGCCTCTGAGCAGGCGGTATGCCACTGAGTAGAGCTGGAGTTTCTTTAACCGGGCAGCATATGGCATCTGTTTGAGCCCTTTGATCCTCTTGGTGAGGCACTTTTGGGGTCTTTCCAGTTGCTGCAGGTGTCTGGTAAGGTACATCCCAAAAGGGGCATTGTACTCAATTATGGGCCTGATGAGGGATGAGTAAAGAGGCACGATGACCTCCCCTGATCTAGATGTGAACCCTTCATGATTAGGTGGGCTATATAAAATGTTTTTCTAACCACTTTGGCCACGTGGTTGTCAAATGAGAGATTGCTATCAACTTGGGTCCCCAGGTCCCTAATTAGTTCTTCTGTACTTAATGGATTACCACCTATGTGGTAATTTGTGGGCACTTTGTTTTTGCCAAAGAGGATGACTATACACTTTTTGGAGTTTAGCTTGAGGCCATGGCTCTGGCACCAGTTGTCTGTTTCTATGAGACCCTTTTGGAGGATGCTTGTGTCGGCTGGAGAGTTGATTATGGCACCCAGTTTGCAGTCATCTGCGAACTTGGTCAGCCACAGTCCTTCCGTGTTGGCCTGTACCTCTGAGAAATATATACCAAACAAGAGAGGTCCCAGGACTGAGCCTTGTGGGATGCCACTTGTAACTGGTTTGGAGTCTGACATGGCTCCAGCAATTCTAACCATGTGGGTTCTGTCCTTGATCCAGTTTGCAACCCATCTAGTGACATAGGGGTTTATATTTAAGATGGTGAGCTTATCTATAATGCCAGTGGGGTATTGTATCGAAGGCTTTTGCGAGGTCCAGGTAGGCTGTGTGGACCACCTTCCCCTCGCCAATGGCCTTGGTGACTGTTTCAAAGAAATCAACCAGGTTTAAGAGGCAGGATCTGCCCTTAACAAAGCCGAACTGGGTAGGATCCAGTGTCTGTAGGTCCCCAATATCTTTATTTATGAGGTCCATGATGATCCTTTCCATAGCTTTGCAGACCAAGCTAGTCAGGCTTATGGGGTGATAGTTTCCAGGATCCGTTGAGGCACCACCTTTGTGGAGAGGGACCACTGTTGCTGTACACCACTCTTTGGGTACATATCCTGTAGTAAGGCTGAGATTGAACAGTAGTTTTATGTTTGAGTTTAGCTCTTCTTGGAGTTCATGTAGGACGCAACCCGGGACACCGTCTGGTCCCATTGATGCTGTGTTTTTGCTTTGGAGAGGGCGGCTCTTACCTGAATATCTGCTGGGATAGACATTTGCCCTTTTGGTGGGGAGGGGGGGGAAGAAGTTTATGCTGAACCTGTCAGCTAGGATGTTGGCAATGTCTGTGGGTTCGGTGTATTGTATTTTTTGTCAATTTGGACTAATTCTGAGCATATCTGGGAATTCCCACCCAGGTTCCTAACATAACTAAAGAAAGCCTTGTGATTATCCTTAGTGTCCTGTGCAATTTTTCTCTCGAAGCTGGCCTTAGATAATTTTGAGTGCCCGTAGTTTTTTGCTAATACTGATCAGAGATGCCTTCCCTTTTTGGGATTTTGCTATATCATGCAGTAGCTTCCTCCTTCTATTGTATAGTTTGTTTATGGCTGGGGTCCACCAGACAGGACGTCTGCCTTTGGAGGATTGGGTCTTGGTTTTATTTGGGATTGCATGATCCATGCATTCCTGTAGGTGTTCATAGAATGCATTTATAAAGGATTCTGCGGTCTGGGCCATATTTTCCACAGGCCCGTGGGCTTTGAAGGATTCCACCTCGGTTTTGTGGAGTGTGAAATTTGCTTTAGAGAAGTTTTTCACTGTGGTTTTCTGGGCAGGGGGTGGGGCCGGGATGTCACTATCCAGTTAGATTAGTTTATGGCCTGATCTTACCAGTGAGGGATACACTTCTGGTCTGGAGCATAGAGTCCCCATGTTGGTGATGATCAGGTCCAGTATGTTTTCCCCTCTTGTGGGAGTGGTAACAAGTTGTTCCATAGCATTTGAGTTTATAAATTCTAGGAACCTTTGGGCTAGGGTGTTGGAGCTATATATATATATATATATATATATGTATATGAATATATATATATATATATATATATATATATATATATATATATATATATATATATATATACATATATGTATAGACATACATCTATATATATATATATATATATATATATATATATATATATATATATATATATATATATATATATATATATATATATACACTTGCTTCAATGGGCTGTGGTTTTGTGCTGACAAAACCGTGTTCGGATCTTATATATGGCTACTTTCATTTTATATATATATATATATATATATATATATATATATATATATATATATATAGACATATATATAGATATATATATATATATATATATATATATATATATATATATATATATTTATATATATATATGTGTATACACATACACATATACGTACATATATAAATACATAAATATATATATATATATATATATATATATATATGTGTGTGTGTGTGTCTGTGTGTGTGCACGTAGATATATAGAAATATACAGCTATGATAGGAAAAAGAACACTGGAATGACATATGTCCACAGGTTATGGCAGTGGAAGTGAGGAGCCCAGGCAAGACACATGACACACACAGCATGCCCCCCCCCTACAGCTGGACAAGAGAACTATACACGTAATCAATGTAACGTGTCCACTGCTCCCCAGACCACAGGCAGGATACAACCGGGGGGGGCACAGTGCACCCGTGGATTCTAATCATGGAACACATACTGGAGCATCCCTTGCGGGACACTCCAAAAATTGGCAAAACAATACATATGTGACAGATCGGCCATCTTGTCTGCAGTGTATACAGACTCAAAATACAAGGGTGGGTAACCCTGATGACCCATGGGCCGAGACAATTGTATGAAATGGGTCCCGTGAAGTGGAGAGTGGGCAGCATGTAGTGGTGTGTCCAGAACCAACCAGGTCCCAGAGTAAGGATGGGTGCTGTTGAGGAGGCAAGGGTGGAGGAACTATGGGTAGCTACTTATGAGTCTAGGTGTGCAAGTGTTGGCTGATGTTGGCCAATATGGACAGCCCTAGGGATACAAGTGAATGTGTTAATTGGGCAGAGGCGTCGCCCAACGAGCAGCCACACCCACTGCGAGACCCACTAAAGCAAAGTGTAATCTATATGGCAAGGAACAGAATAACCAGATGTAGACGTATATATGTAGAGCTATCTGTGTGTATATCCACCCATAGCGAGATGAATGCACAGTTT
>NC_056727.1:174698835-174827151 GCF_019279795.1 Protopterus annectens | reverse complement strand
ATTTTTTTTATACCTCTAGGACACAATGTACCATACTTCAAAATAAAAACAGTTTCTTTATTTAGTTTATACTTGAACATTTAAGGGATATTAGGAACAACAAAAAGGAAAGTCCATTAGCTAATCATTTTTTTGAATATCACAATGGATCAAATGACACTTTACAAGCAACTGTTTTGCAACAAGTGGCTGCTGAAGAATTTGATGTGAATGTTGTTGAAAAGTTACTTTAAAAAAAAGAAGCTGTTTTTATTTTGAAGTATGGTATATTGTGTCCTAGAGGTTTAAATGCAGATTGCAGTTGGAGAAGTGTAATTTAATTTAACTGAATACCTTGTGTTTTAAGTGATTAATTGATGTATCTTTATTGTGTTAATTAATGTGATTATATAACTGGTGAAGAGTGTGTAGTATTTTACTCCTTGAAGGCTTACTGTGGCCGAGGCGCTAGAGTGAGAGAGAAGAATAAACGGATTTTACTGGTTTTGTCGTTTGTTTTTTGGAGCTGTTTCTTTCATTTTGTTGTTTCTTTGCTATTGCTTCATGGCCAGTGATCCTGCTTTGAATGTTCCACGGATTTTTAGAGAGGACAGTGGTGGTACCTCTCAAAGGACATTGGATGGTTTTCTAAATATTGCAGACCGAGTTGTTGATAGATCCGAAAGGATAAATAATACAGAAGGTGGTGGGGATGTTCCAGCATGGGAGCGTTTCTTAATTGAAACATGAAATAAATGGATAAATAATCCTTTTGCCAACATAGGGAAACGCTCCATGGATTTTCCTACTGAGGTAAAGATAATTATTTCAAAATTGACTAATCTTATAAACAAGGAAACAGCTGTTTTTTACAATTGTAATAGTCTGCAAAGATATTTAGACCTTGATATCATTCCCAGAGGTCTAAGAGCCATCAAGTTTCCATCTGAGCCCTTTGATGTGTCTTGCTCCATTGATAAAACATTTAGAAATAAATGGGAATGTGCTGCTCACCAATGTTCCCGAGAATGGCTTAAAATTCTTATAGAGAGAGACAATGTAAAGCTGCTTAATTTGAAGAAGGACATTAATTCTACTTGTAACAACTTAGCAACTGTATTAGACAGAGCTAGATTAGAATCTTGTTTAAGAGATATCCAAGATAAAGTTAATATCTTGGAAAAAAGAATAATAGATCAAAAAATGCACAAGATTCAAAGGGATTTGCATGATTTTGACAGAGGTAACGTGTATTTGTTTAGAGCTAATCAACAGCCGCGTTTTGCCACGCGTACACCAAACGTTACCTACAGAAATCAAACTAGATTAGTCAGCACTGATAGTGCTGACACGCCAAACCCTATCAGAGAGAGACAGTATCAAAATATGGATCGGAATGATTTTCCCGAATTACCGTCACCGGTTAATCAGCGTTTTTTTTCAGAGCACTTTCGGACAGATGCCGAGACTAGTCAGCAGCATAAAAGAGGTTTCAGCGAACAGGAATATCAGAGAGGTGGGCCTTCACGACAGTGGAGAGATAACAAAAGGACTAAATGGTACTAATTTACACTCATGTGCAAATATGGTTGTTAATTTGTCTGGTTGTAATGTTTCTGAAAAACTAATTTCTGCACTAAATTGTGGATTAAAATTTGTTCCGACAGTTTTACCCAAGTTATATGAAAGTAAAATAGAAGTGTTTAAATTTATTAGGAAACTTCATTTATGGTATGTTTTTAACTGTATAAGTAATGGCAAGAATAATAATAATGTTAATGACAATGTTAATAATGGAGACGGTGAGAATTCTGCTAATGATTCTGTTGAATCTGTAGAATCATTTGTCTCTTGTGTCAGTGACCTAAATGCATATTGTTTTATTGATACATCAAGGGTGAGTGTCCATAGTAGTTTTGTGCCCCTTTTTCAACATGAAGGCATTAATAAATTTTATGCCATGATTGATTTTGATGTAGAATGCATAGTAAAAAATTTTGATAAAAAGGGAGTTGAGTATAATCTTACTAAACAGGAATGGCAACAATTAACACAAATTTCAAAGCAGAATGAATTAGTGATAAAGCCATCAGACAAAGGTAACAAAATATTTATTATGCATCATATTCAATATCTAAACATGTGTTTAGATTTACTTATGGATGAGTCTGTTTATTGTATAGTGGATAATAATGTGATAACTCAAGCTAAAGAAAAATATCTGAATTTAATTCATAAAGGCTTACGCTTGGGTTACTGGACAGATTCTGATGTGGATAAAAAACTGACACTTTCTGGTACAAGTCCAGCATATTTTTATTGCTTACCGAAAATTCATAAGAACTATAGTAAACCGCCAGGTAGACCAATAGTTTCAGCTAGACATTATTTTTTACATAATCTTGGCGTCATATTGCATGGGATACTACTGAAGGAAGCGGTCAGTCTTCCGTCATATATAAAAGATTCTTTTGATTTTTTAAATAAAATTAAAGATGTAATATGGGAAGAGAATATGTATTGGTTAACTCTAGATGTTAAGAGTTTGTACACAAACATTCAACATAAATTTGGTTTAGAAGCAATATTTAAAAGCATGGGTGATTATCCATTTACACATTATGTGTTAGACCTTGTTCAATTCTGCTTGGAAAACAACTATTTTTGTTTTGATAATAGGATTTTCCATCAGTTACAGGGTACTGCAATGGGTTCCCCATTTGCACCAATGTACGCTAACATCTTTATGGGGTTAGTTGAAAATGAATGCATATATGATAATGTATTTGTTAAGAAATATGTTAAATTCTATTAGATACATTGACGATTTGATTTTTTTATGTGAAGCTGGTCTAGATGAAATACATAATTTTGTCAGAGTTATTCAACAGAATAGGTTTGATATTTCTTTTGAAGGGTTACAATATGGAGAGACAGTTAACTACCTGGATATTAAGTTAGTAGGCATTAAGGGACAACCAGTAGTTACTAGTGTATGTAGGAAATTTGGTGTAACACATGATTTTTTGGAAGCTACTAGTTGTCATCCTAGGCAAACTATTCAAGCTTTACCTTATAGTGAATTTCTTAGAATTTCACATTTGTGTAATAACAATGAAGTATTTCTAAAAGAAATTGAATCAACTAGAGATATGTTTATTAGAAGAAAATATGATGTAAAAAGATTAGATGCTGATCTAAAACGAATAATGGAAGTAAGACAAAAGGAACAAAATAAAAAAAAAATTGGTAGAAATTATGTAAATAATAATTATTATAAGAGTAATGACAATGGAGAGAATTTTTTCTTAGTGTCAACTTATAATGTTTTAGTAATAAGATCAAAAAAAGTATTTTATATTTTTGGGAATTTTTGTATAATTTTGGTGAATTGGATGAATTATTAAGAAAAAAATTAATGTTCTCCTATAAAAGAGGAAGGAGTATTCGAGATATGGTAGTACATACAAAATTTTATAGACCTGAGTGTAAAATATCTTTGCAAATAAGGGAAGAGGGTACGTACCCCTGTGGAAATTGTAGTTGCTGTTCTCATGTTTATAGAACATTTAGTAAGATTAATAATATAAATTTTGTATCAAAAGGGATATTTAGTTGCAGGACAAATAGGGTAATCTATGCTATAAGGTGTGGCTGCAATAAGTTTTATATTGGTCAGACCAAAAGAATGTTCAAGGTTAGAATACTTGAACATTTAAGGGATATTAGGAACAACAAAAAGGAAAGTCCATTAGCTAATCATTTTTTTGAATATCATAATGGATCAAACGACACTTTACAAGTAACTGTTTTGCAACAAGTGGCTGCTGAAGAATTTGATGTGAATGTTGTTGAAAAGTTACTTTTAAAAAAATAAACTGTTTTTTATTTTGAAGTATGGTACATTGTGTCCTAGAGGTTTAAATGCAGATTGCAGTTGGAGAAGTGTAATTTAATTTAACTGAATACCTTGTGTTTTAAGTGATTAATTGATGTATTTTTATTGTGTTAATTAATGTGATTATATAACTGGTGAAGAGTGTGTAGTATTTTACTCCTTGAAGACTTACTGTGGCCGAGGTGCTAGAGTGAGAGAGAAGAATAAATGGATTTTACTGGTTTTGTCGTTTGTTTTTTGGAGCTGTTTCTTTCATTCTGTTGTTTCTTTGTGTATTTGTAGGTGGTTGACATCATCAGCCTTGCCAAAGGTGGGTATAGGAATTGTATGGAGTGTGAGCAGTCTAAAAGCATTATTCAGTCCTCAGGCAGACAGGGACAAATACACACACACACACACACACACACACACACACACACTTACTTGGCAAGTCTGGGATTAGACCACCGACCTAACTACTTTATTACACTACAGCATTACGCAGTTATTGAATGCGCTACCGAGATTACTGGGGCTCAGCACTCCCAGAGGTGTATTTGTAGGTGGGTGACATCATCAGCCTTGCCAAAGGTGGGTATAGGAATTGTATGGAGTGTGAGCAGTCTAAAAGCATTATTCATTCCTCAGGCAGATGGGGACAAACACACACACACACACACACACACACTTGGCAAGTCTGGGATTAGAACACCGACCTAACTACTTTATTACACTACAGCATTACGCAGTTACAAAATGGGTTACCGAGATTACTGGGACACACCACTCCCAGAAGTATATTTGTAGGTGGGTGACATCATCAGCCTTGCCAAAGGTGGGTATAGGAATTGTATGGAGTGTAAGCAGTCTAATAGCATTATTCAGTCCTCAGGCAGATGGACACACACACACACACACACACACACACACACACACACACACACACACACACACACACACACACACACACACACACACACACACACACACACACACACAAACACACACACCAGTGGCGGGAATGAAACACTTGCCTATCTACAGATCACTATTAAAATACTACATTGTTACGAGTCACGCCACACAGACTACACATTTCAAGGCTGTCATTATGACCTTCTAGGAATGCGGACATCAACAGGAATGCTGGCAGTTAAGATGTACATACTAGTGAACCTGTGTGTTTAAAGTAGAAATCCATCCTGACCTGGAGTATGTCCATCTGTGGAATGGACAACTATCACTATACGGGGTTACAATGGCCATGCTCATACACATAGAGGCACATAACCGACACAAGGTGTCACTGGGCATGCTCACACACTTAGTAGCACAGGGCTGTTCGGAATGCACTATTTGTCCATCTACACAAGGTTATACTGGGCATGCTCATAGACTTAGTAGCACAGGGCTGTCTGGGATGCACATTGTAAAGAACACATTGTAATGGACTCTGATGTTAGTAGTTGTCATTGTTAGCAGGAACGCTGCTCTACATATATCTGACACCGGTCTTTTACACAACATCTGCTGCTGTCCATCACCATAGATGTACCATCCTATACCAAGCACAATACCACCACTCACAGTGATGTCTTGCTAGGAGTGGCAACCGCTTGACCAACACAATGAGCCTTGTTAGGAGTGGCAACTGCTTGACCAACACAATGAGCCAATGTCCTGCTGTAATTACGAGGTTGTCCAGTGTTTGTCATTCTGGGATGACATGACTGACAGTAGACAGGCCTTTGACACATATCACATGCATCCATGATTCAAGGGAGTGGGGATAATACCTAAGTCGCATTCGCTCATATAGTGCCATTCCAAGGCAAATGTTCTAAACACAGGATAACACCCTGACACCTAGAGGACAACTGCATTGTATGCTTATGCTAACCAGTGCTAGATGTGTAGCGTCCATCCTCACAGCTGCTCACTGTAGATCCAACAATGGGCAGTACTGACATCTGTGCAGTGAGGAACGCCTGGCTGAAGGCTCTGTAGTGCACAATATCACTACCACCATATACCTCAGAACCAGACATGTGGGCCATAGCACAGGTATGGACCGCTCCAGGTGGTGGTGTCCCCACATACATAGAAGCCACTCAAATGTACTGACCGGTACTCCCACAAAAGGCATCACAGATGAGTCAGGTACAGGACACAGTGTCAAATGCTGCATTCTAGGATGTAAACCTCAGACACCACCATGCCCTCGGACCACCAACACACATCCATACATGTTGTAGGACATATAAGAGTACACCACCATGTGACTCTTGTCCAGTGGACTGTACCAAGCTCTACATCAACTGTGCAGAGTACCCATGTACTGACACAGTTGCACCATGTGTTATGCAATGCAGTGATACCACTGTCTGTAACCAGGTCAGCTGTACACATACCAGGGGCCCTCAGTTATTTACAGCATTAGCAGATGACTGTTGCTGTACACCAGTAAACACCCTCATGTTTGGATATGACATACATGTACCTGCCCTGGATATGTACTTGCCACACACACAGAACATACATGTAAATAGCATAGCTGTTGTTGCCTTTTGTGCAGACAGGTGGCTACAGCCATTACTCACATGCACATGGCATGTAGGTCCATGGCTGCTGAATGCTAACAGTACATAAGGTGTGATATCAATGTTGACAGAAGTAACAGTCCCTCTGTACCAGTCACCCATTACACCTATCATATCATACAACAGTCCATGTGTCATGCATGTCATAACACATGTCCACCAATTGCAATGCCTACAAACATGCCCAAATGACAGGATTGTAGGACCTACACACATGAGCATGTAGTGGTGTGCGTTCAGATACCATGCATGTGCAGTTGCTGATGTATGCAGGTGACGTGCATCTTAGTACATCATGTAGTTGCAATGCAGCCTCAACATTGCCAACTGTATATGGTGATATGCTGAATGTACAGAAAGATGTACCTCAGGTATGGACAGATGTGTGGAAATAACTAAGTGGGGGGACATCTTTGCAGATGGATGTTTGCTGAGGACAGCTCACAAGTGTGGCACAAGCAGTCCTACAATAACCTGTGTAACCAGTAAGCAATGGTTTTGTTAATTGAAGGACATAACACACAACATAGACAGCGGTCAGGGTGACACCAAAGGTAAATCACTTGACATCTGTAACAGTTAAGACCTCCCGTGTGCATATTTCAGCACTTTTGCCAAAGGAAGCATCTGTACACTTTGTAACGCATGCAATACTGCTGTAAGTCTGTCATACATATCATGAGCTAGGCAGGTTTTGATTCACAGTACTGGCATGTGTGGTTGCATGTGTGTCCATATATGTCACGTATGGTGGGGAATACATCTCAATTGTTACTCACTCTCCTGTACACTGGTGTAGACATTTGTACAGACTGCAATGTAGAAAGCAGGACATAGGCAGGGGTGTGTATCTCACACATGTGAGGAATCTGTATGTGCGTGACATAGGTGTATTCAATAGTGAATGCCACATTGTGTGTGTGTGTGTGTGTGTGTGTGTGTGTGTGTATGTATAGCTGTCTGGTCCCTGGAGTGAGGATGTATGTTACCATACTGAACTGATAAGACGCCTACCCCATCCAGGCAATGCAATCTACTATCCGTGTTGATGTCCCTGATCTTAGGCCATACTAAGTACCTGTACATGTGTATTCTCAATGGCACATCATGTAGGTGCACAGTACTGTAATTATGATTTGCACATAGGCAGGGGTCCTCACCTCAACAGTAGCAACTGTGTGTGTGTGAGTGTGTGTTAATGTATCGGTGAATCCGTGAGTGTGTGGGTGTGTTACTGTGTCACTGAATACATGTGTATCAATACCTGAGTGTGTGGGTGCAGTTGTTTGTTGGCATCCTGTCATGGGAATGTGTATTACTGCTTCCCAATGAGGCATCACACTTCCCACTGGCCTCTACCCTTGTAATCAGCTAGACTGCTCTCTTACCTCACCATTCCATGTAACTGTACCTGTGATGTCAACCAGTATGGATGTCACGTCTGTAGCCACAGTAGCTTAATACACAGCTATCATGCTCTTGGATCAGTAGACATGTTTGGAACATGGGACATTCTCACTGTGATGTGGCAGCTACAAGGTGCATGCTGGTATATTCATACATACCTGTGAGTAGTCCACATTGACATATGGGACACTAGCAGCAAACACTGACATCCACTGGCACGTGCAATTAGACCTGAAGGAGGAAAGCAGAACATCATGACCAACATGCAGTTACTGTTGTTACACAAGACACATACTGTTAACAGTACTAAATGCATTGTACACCTGTAGTACATGGTATGTTTGCTGCCTGTCAACAGTACTCAACAATTGTAAACTACACTTATCTTCCTAGTCTGTTCACCCTGTGTATCAGACCATATGAGCATGCCCCTGCACCGATGGTGTGGATGTCAGGGATGCGGCACAGGCATCATCATATGCACAGGGTGATAATGTTTGCCAGAGGCCTAGGCTGCACCATTGGATGACATCATGTGTGTAGGTTAGGGCTTTTGATCTAATTGGGCGTGTGTGAATGTTATGCATGTGTGTGTTGCGGTGCCCTACATATGTTTCTGGTGTGTGCGTGTATGTATGCACACAGTTCTGGCATGTGTCTGGCCTACACAGGGGTATTATTGACAGCTGTGGACTGTACAGGCCAGGTTTTACAGTTCACGGTGTCCGGCCATGGCCATGTGACCTGTGCCTGCCAGGGGCTGCACTGGCACTACCAGCAGAGGTGCAGATTGGGTACTGTCTGATGACACTTGTCCACTGGAACCGTGTCCCTGTTGGGACCATCCAGGGCCACGTGCATGTGGCCTGCTGTGTCGTGGTGTGGACAGCACACCACCAGTTGCACTGCTGCTGCTACCGCCACTATGGGAGTGGGCATGTGAGGTAGCTCATTCACGTAGACCTGAAACAGGTGATGTAGCAGGCCTACATCCATGTGCCCTACGCTTCACTCCTACCAGATGTTCCAACACAGACAGCTCACGCTCGCAGATTGTCATGCCATGGTCAAGGACTCCAACCATGTCACCCAATCGTTTATCCAAAGCTTCAGCAATCTGCTGTTGAGCATTTACCATTGCCTGGATGTTGTTGATTAAAGAACGGACAGCAGCCCTCTGAAGCCTCTGTTCTTCTCTGTTGTGCCATTCAGCACGTGCCTGTGCCTCCATTACAGCCTGAAACATGCATTTGGTGACACCAGCTGCTGAACTCTGTCTTACAGGGGCATGTTGGCGAGAGGTCCTCCTACGAGCAGCACTGGCCACGTGCCTGTGTGGGGCATCACCAGTCAGTTGGCTGACACCATGGTGTGCAGGCACACCTTCCATAGCCCCCACACTTTCCTGTTCCAAGCTACCACACACCAACTGTCCTTCCTCTATAGCCACTGGTGATGGGGTATGTGTAGGCATGAGATCTATGTGCGGGGATGAGGAGGATATAGGTGGAATGGCAACCAATGGCACAGTTTCAGCCCCTGACAACCCTGCCTGTGCCTCAGTCATACGTTCAGCATCACTGCTAGAGTCTGTGGGGACACTAACATCAGATGGATCGCAGGAGGGCAACACACCTACTTCACCTATGAGGGGCAGACAAGAACTGTACATTACAATCTATACAACACACACACACACACACACACACTATGGCACCCAACATGCATGTGATATGACAGAAGGCATGCAACATGCATGTGATATGGCAGACAGCATGCAGCACAGACAATAATAGTGGTAGTTATCATACTTCCCTGAGTTGCACACAACAGCATGCATGTGTCATAGCAGAAAGCATGCACATTACACAATCATAGTAGTAGTTAGCATACATCCCTGTGTTACACCATGTAGACCAGCGCAGGTTAACAGTACACCTGCCTGATGTGTGGCATATGTCCTTGACAGTCAAATGTAGTATGACGTGATCTGCTGACGTGTGCAATGACATGCATACATGTTTAACACAATGGTGTCCTGTCAAATATACAGTGGGGTAATGGTGTCCCAATGCAGTGTTGTCTGTCCGACCTACAGATATAGTGCACATTTAGCTGATGTGCATGCTCATTGCAGGGAATCATGAGGCATCTCTATTGCTATACAGTGTGAGTTACAGACACAGTTCATAGGCATGACTGTGTTTAGATACAATACACATGTACTGTGGAATGTGACCCACATCACTGAGGTGTATACACACTAAACCATGATGTGGAATGTGTGACACAGGTCACTGAAGTGTATATGGATGACACCCCTGCACATCTGCAACCATATTGCTGCTGCCTGGCATCTATGGCCAGACATGGCGAACTCGTCGGTACACCATGTACCACATGACATCTGTGTACCACATACATGGGGAGCAAGGATGACATTGATGTCTGACACCAGCAAGGGGAATGTACTGTATCTGTGGGCTGATGTGGATACTGTACAGGTGACTGCTGTCATGTCATAACACACTCAAGATGTTCAACACATCTTATGTGGTGGATTGATGTCACGCCTACACAAGATGTGCACAGGCTGTAGGATGTCTAGTGTTCCACATCTGCAATATAACCATTACACAAAGGCCATAGTTGGACCATGTGTAGCCCAATGTATGACAGGGTGTACACACAAGCACATCACGTCTACTGTGTGTGTTGCTTCATGTCTCTGGCCATCCTCCATGGCCATGTGTGTACATGTGTTGGCCAAATTATTGTGATGGGCATCTATTTCACATGTCTGTGTTGTCCCATATGACATACACCCATAGATGTCATATGCTCCACTGATGACAGGGTTATGCAGACAAAGGGTGGTATGTTTGGTATGTGGGATATTTTCTCCAGTATAGTTAGGCAGTGTTACAGCCAGGCCACTAGATGTCATGGACACGTCAAGATAGCACATCACATTGTGTGACATTCATAGCAGGGGTATGATCCACACCAGTGAATCCTTTGGGCTGGCCATACTCCAGCTCACTGTATAGTACTGTTTGTATTCCCCACATGTGTAGTTCTGATCTGTAGTACATGTCCCTACAGTGAACAGCACCTCCACCATAGGTTCATAGGTTGGTACTAGGATATCAGCCCTAGGGCCTATACAAGCCTAGCCATAACAATTCCCTGGCTATTTCTTCCCACATTATTTACTTTCCTGGACCCCTGTCTAGCAGGGCGACTGACGTGATCCCTGGGGTCAATTTCCTTTCTCCCATCCAATTGTCAAGGTTCCTCTTGAAGAGGTCCAAAGAGGCACTCTGCTTGACATGTATGGGCAATCTATTCCAGAATCTGGGGAGTCTCTGGGTCAGGAACCTATCCCTCCAGCATGTTTTGTTTATTGTGATGACAAGGTTTAGATCCCTGGAGCGTGTAGCTCTGAGGGATTGGGATTTCTTTAAGTGTAGCATGTCCAACAGCTCTGGGTTTGACATGGCATTGTATGTTAAGCAGAGATCGCCTCTGAGTAGACGATATGCGACAGAGTATAGCTGGAGTTTTTTAAGGCGGTCAGCGTAGGCCATCTGCTTTAGGCCTGTGATTCTTTTAGTGAGGTATTTCTGAGGCCTTTCCAGTTGTTGCAGATGTCTTGAGAGGTACATACCAAATGGGGTGTTGTATTCTATAATGGGTCTAATGAGAGATGAGTACAGTGGGACAATGACCTCCTTTTTCTGGATGAAAAGCCCTTCGTGATGAGGTGTGCCACATAGAAGGATTTCCTGACTGTTGTGGTGATGTGGTTATCGAAGGTGAGACCACTGTCCACCTGTGTCCCTAAGTCTCTTATCACACTTTCTGTGTTTAGTGTACTGCCACCTATATGGTAATTCATGGATACATGTTTTTTCCCAAAAGGGATAACAATACATTTTTTGGCATTGAGCTTGAGCCTATGGCTCTGGCACCAAGCATCTGTTTCTGTAAGGCCCTTTTGTAGAGTATCCACATCATTTGGGATTCAATAATGGCTCCCAGTTTGCAGTCATCTGCAAACATTGTTAGCCAGAGTCCCTTAGTGTTGGCCTGTACTTCAGAGAAGTAGATGCCAAACAAGAGCGGCCCCAGGACTGAATCCTGAGGTACTCCACTTGTCACTTGTCTGGAGCTGGATTTGGAGTTGGCTACTTTTACAGTGTGGGTTCTATCAGTAAGCCATTTAGCAACCCATTGGGTGACATAGGGATTAATGCCCAACTTAGTAAGTTTATCTATGATTCCAGAGTGGGGGATGGTGTCAAAGGCCTTGGCAAGGTCTAGATAGGCTGTGTGGACCACCTTACCCTTGTCCATGGCTCTGGAGACTGATTCAAAGACATCAATCAGGTTCAGGAGACAAGATCGGCCCTTCACAAACCCAAACTGGGTGGGGTCCAGTTTTTGAAGGTTGCCAATATTTTGGTTTATAAGTTCCATGATAATATGCTCCATGGCCTTGCAGATAAGGCTTGTTAAACTGATGGGACAGTAGTTTCCGGGATCCAAGGTGGATCCCCCCTTGTAGATTGGGATAACTGTAGCTCTGCGCCACTCAGTGGGCACGAAACCTGAGGTGAGGCTATGATTAAACATGACACTTAGGTGAGGTGCCAGTTCATATTGTAGTTCGTGTAGTACACAGCCCGGGATGTCATCTGGTCGCATTGATGCTGTATTTTTGGCTTTAGAAAGTGCATTTTGTACCTGTGTGGCCATTATTACTGGAATTTGGCAATCTTCCGGTATTGAGATGGGCCATTTAGGGGGTGAGAGGGGGGTGAAGTTGGCACTGAATCGATCTGCCAGGATATTGGCAATATCCTTCGGATCAGTATATTTAATGCCATTCTGCTTTAGCTCAGAGCAGATCTGAGCATTGCCATTTAGATTCTTGACATAGTTATAGAATGCTTTGTGGTTGTCTTTGGAATCTTTGGCAATTTTATTTTCGTAACTAACTTTGGAGGATTTTATGAGGCATCTCAGTTTCTTACTGAGGCTAGTAAGGGAGTTTTTTGCATCCTGGGATTTTCCTCTTTTCTGCAAAAGTTTCTTCCTTTTGTTGTAAAGTTTGTTTATGGCAGGGGACCACTAGATTGGCTTCCTTTTTTTGGATGAGAGCATTTTGGTTCTATTTGGGATGGCACGATTCATGCATGAGTGGATATGCTTGTACAGTGCCTTAGTGTAGGATTCAGCAGTTGAACTTTCAGTTCCCGTCTGCATGGGTCTTATGAAGTTTGTCACTTCTGACTTGAGTAGCATGAAGTTGGCATTGGAGAACTTTTTTATGGTGGTTTCTTTACTGGGGGGTGGGGGAGGGATGTGGATGTTAAGGGTGATTAGCTTATGGTCAGACCTGACTAACGAGGGGTGACCATAGGTATGGAGCATTGATTTCCCATGTTGGTAATGACCAGGTCTAGGATATTGGAGCCCCTGGTGGGACTATGGATTAGTTGATCCAGGGCGTTGGAATTTATGAATTCCAAGAACCATTGCGCAAAGGTGTTGGGACATGAGTAGTTTTCCCAGTTAATGGCAGGGTAGTTAAAATCACCCAGTATTAGAGTGTTTGGTTCTATCTTAATATTTTCCAGTATGTTTAGAAAGGTGTAGTGAGAATCTTGGGGTATGGTGGGGGATCTGTAGTAAGCTACAATTTGGATTGCAGTCTTACCTAGTGTTAGTTGCACTTGGAGAATTTGAGACACATTGTGTTGGCCAACTAGCCTGGTGGTGTGAATATCCTTGGTTAATATCGACACTCCTCCACCTTTAGTGTTTCAGTCCTGGTTTGGTGGCCGAAAAGTGTGGTAAGAGTTGTAGCCTGGTATTGCAGGGGTGCTCTGTGGAGCCTTGAACCAGGTCTCAGTTACTGCACAGATATCGATGTTCTCCATTTTTAGGAGTGCCTCGAGAGAGTGCATTTTGAGGTTTAGACTTCTAGCATTGAGTAGCATTAGCTTCAGATTTTGCATGCTTGTACCTGTTACGGTGGTGGTTTTGTCCTTTGAAGTTTGTCTAAAAAAGGCACTATAGGGGTGGCAAGAGCCTTAGCCAGTAACCTAAATCCCAGGGGCGACAGGTGCAGACCATCTCTGGCAAAGCATTGTGGTCTGTCAATCATGTCATCCCAGGCAGACACATACTGGATCCCCTTTGAATGACACCATAAGCTTAGCCAATTGTTGAAGTCAATCATTTTATCCTTATATTGTGGTATCATTCTGGGCGAAGACAGGATGCTACTCAGGGCTAGGGTCATATCTGCCTGGGCCACATGATCCGAGAGCTCTTCCATGTCTCTTTTCATGTAGTCCAGGGAGGTACATCTCAAGTCATTCACTATAACATTGACAATGACAGAGTCATATTTGTACTTGTTGTGGAGTGACTTGAGTGCATGCGTTATGTGGCGGATCCTGGCACCCGACAGGCAGCTGACTGTAATTTTCTCCTTATTCAACCTGGTGAGAGGGACATCAGTGTGCCAGACTATAGAGTCACCTATGACTAAAGTGTTAGGTACATTGTCTTGCCTTAGGGGCTGTTGCTGGGTGGCACACTGGTGTTGTGAACTATGTGACACATTGGTTGTGATTGGTGTTTGTTTGCGTTTCAGCTTCAGAGGTCTTTGTTGCTTGGCCAGGTTACAGTTAAGGGCCTCTGCATGTGTGGATTTAGTGTTGCTATATGTGGGTGTTGGTGTATTGTATGCACAGCTGTCCACACATCTGGCAATGACAGTTTGTGAGGTTTCATGTCAGTGTTTCACATAGTTTGCAAGTGTTGCACATGGGTAGCCATTGTGATGCATTGCAGGTCTGACCTGTATATTGTGACAGGACCATACATTATGTATACATGTGGTAAATGGCCACATGGCAGATAGATCTGTGCATTAAGATGCCTGATAAATAATAACAGTCTCACCTGCAATGGGCTGCTGTCACAGTGGAACACCAGAGGTACCCAAATAGGAGTAACACAGCAGTATGAGCATTATCCACGCCTGTATGATAGCTACAGGGGGCAATGTGCATATTAACACATACACCAGTACAATAGACTATGCTGTGGTGTATGCACATGTGTGCATACACAGAGTAGCATACTATAGTATGCGGCATGTGTGTATACATGCCTTACATATGATATTACTGATGTTACATTACATATTGTACAGTGACACATGCAATTATATGGAATATAGTTGTTATAGGTACAGTAGTGACTTACCAGGCAACTCCAAGTTTGGTGGTTAAGAGACACCCACCTCCACAATATCGGCTAAGGCTTGTGGATGTTGTTCTACAGGTGTCCTCAGGTTGTCCAGTAAATCCTCAGCACGTTTGAGTGGGGGCTGGGTTGATGGCCCACCACCCATTGCACCTTGTTCCCTGGTGATTGCATTTGCATGCTATTTCTGTACAGTGACTGCGCACCTGCTGGTATGTGCAGTTGTGGACACCCACATCATTAACCCTCCTGCGAAGTTCCATCCACAGGGCATCCCGCTGCTATGCATCCTGGGGCACATGGCTGAACAGGATATCATGATTGTCATGTAGGTATGGGATGAGGGCCTCATTCTCCAAGCGGGTATGTGACACTCAATGGTGAGTGGATATTATCACCATATATATGTGTGTGTGTCACCTGATTACATTGCTCATACTCCATGTGGATGCTGTCTTGATGTGGGCATGTCTGTTTGCCTGTACTGCCATTTGTCACCTGTGTTGCACATATGATACACATGGGACACTAGCTAGCCAGATGGTATTTGCAGGGATGGATATCAACTATAGCATGTACAGTCAAAGTCAACTAGTAGGCTATATGCATCAAGGATGAAAGGTTACCTAGCTGTAGCCGACAGGCGGGTCTCTGGGGCCAGGTGGAGCAGTGCCACATAACTGATCCACAGGGTTAATGATACATTTACCATGCTGTCATCACACCATGTCTGAGAGGGGGGTGATGTGTAGCTTTGCTGGACAGGAATGCATAGAAAGGCAGGACTATGTAAAGTGTATGGGACAAGGATCTGTCCAGCATGTGGTGATTCTAGTACTAGGAAGGTGGATGTCCATGAAGTATGTGTTTGAGATCAGGATGTGTACATGTAGCATGTCCAACATCACTGGGTTGGACATGGATTTATTCAGGGTAGGCATCATGCTACATAGTGGAGATGGGGAATGGGAAGGCTGGTGTAGGCCATCTGAACATGGCCAATACCCCTTAAAGGAAATATGCGATCTGATATGGGTCACTTGAGTGTTGTGTATGGCTGGATAATGATCTCTATATTCATGGATGGCACCCTGTCATGATTAGGGATGCCACATACGACTACCTGACAGTTGTGGTGATGTAACTATCACAGGAAAGACAACTCCTCAGCTGCATCCCTTACACACAGTGTCCATTATGTTGACCGCTGCCTAGGTGGTAGTTCATGGGTACAGGGTTATTAACATAGGGGTGACAATGCAATATGTAGCAGTCAGATTGTGGCCATATGTCACACACCTCTCCCACAAAGCCCCTTCTGTATGTTGTCCACAACACTCTGAGTCAGCTATTGCTCCTAGGTCATAGTCATTCGCATACTTCAATAGGCAGATGCTTTCTGTTAGTCTGTGTGGTATGGACTACAATGAGGGGGAGTACAATTAATTAACCCTGTCTTACTGTGGCTGGTACTGGTGTGATGTGCATGTATTATTCAGACACCTTCTGTAGTGTTGGTTCTGCCAGAAGTCCCATTGCAAAACACTCCTGTGACATAGGAATGTATATCTAGTATACTGAGTGCAGGTGGAACACAGTATGGGTGATGATGTCCTATGACCTGGCAAGGTTATGATATGCAGTGTGAAATCATCCTTACTGTCATCTACATCTGTACTGCTGACATCAAATAATTTGATCAAGGTTCATGGCCTTACAGACCAGACTCAGCAGGGTAGTAGTGCAGTACTTCCCATTATCAGTGGTGTCTCCCCTTTGTGGGTTGTGATACCTGTTGGTGTGCACCATTCAGTGTGTACACAGCCTGACATGAAGCTATGTTTTACATGATGTGTATGTGGAGAGCAATGTGTTTTACCATGTGTGTATGATACAACCTGGGATGTGGACAGGCCCATGCAGCCTGAGTGCAGCTTGTACCTGCATAGTTGTGGGTACAGGGTCTCTGTAGTGTACCTGGATATATGACTGTATACCTGTTGGGGGGGCAGTGTGTTTATGTTATCCAAGACCCTATTTGGATTGCTTATTCATGCTCAGCACTTGTTCAGAACTTGTAAGCACTACGTAAACTACTAATTACTATATTACTCAGTCTTCCTCATTACCTAGAGGTAAACAGGTTTTGTACATACTTTTCTCACTTGCTTAGAGTAAAATAGCTCTTGTACTCACTTTCCTCAGTTATCTAGGGGAAATTAGTTTTATATTCAGGCATGTCCAAGGGTCAGCTGCCAGTGTTCTCTCCTGTCTATCTGATGAATCTGGACATCTTGAGGCAATGTAGACATTGCCTCATGTACACAGACAAACCTCTCCGCCTTCCACCCAACACTACAACCTGTGAGAGATGCACTTATTTAGCCAAACTGGAGGTAACGCTCTCTCCACCAAGACTGACCTTGACAGTCATGTGGAGATGGTAAACATTCACACCACACTCATCACATAGTCTCACTGAATCTACCCCACCATGAACTGAGAAAACTACTCGTGTACCAACTCATTAGCTCAATGCTTTCTGGAATTCATAAACACCAATGCCCTGGATCAACTTATCCACACGCCTACCAGGGGCAACAATATCCTAGTCCTAGGCATTACCAACATGAGTGACTGGTGTTCCACACCTGAAGTCATCTCCTCATTGGTCCGATCCGACCGTAAGCTAAACACCCTTGATATCCACATCCCGCCCCTACCCCCATTAAGGGAACCACAGTATAATATGTCTACAAAGCCAACTTCATGCTTCTTAAGACAGATGTGGTGAACTTCATGACACCCATGCAGATGGACAATACAGTTACAACTGCTGAATCCTACACAAATGCACTTGCACGAGTGCATGGATTGTGCTATCCCAAACAGAACCAAGACACTATATTCCTAATTAAGGAAGCCAATCTGGTGGTCCCCTGCCATAAACAAACTGTACAACAGAAGGAAGACACTGTTGCAAAACAGAGTACAATCCCATGCGTGGAGGAGCTCCCTGGTCAGCCTCAGTAAGAAGGGGAGATCCCTTATAAGATCCTCCAAACTAGCTACGGAAACAAAACCACCACTAATTCCAATGACAACCACAAAGCACTTTATAGCTATGTCAAATATCTCGATGTCAACACCCAGATCTGCTCTGAGTTACAGCACAAAGGCACGAACATTACAGAACCAACTGATATTGCCAACATCCTGGCAGATAGGTTCAGTGCTACCTTCCCCCCTCTTACCCCCTAAGGGACCCATAGCTATACAGGAAGAGTGCAGAGTCCCTGTAATCCCAACTACGCAGGTAAAAGCTGCACACTCTAAAGCCAATATTACAGCATCCATGGGACCGGACAACATCCCATACTGCGTTTTACATGAACTTCAGAACGTACTGGCTCCCCACCTATGCACCATGTTCAGTAATAGCCTCGCATCAGGCTTTGTGCCCACTGAATGGTGCACAGCAACAGTTATCCCACTCCACAAAGGTGACGCCACAATGGACCATGGTACCTATTGCCCTATAGCCTGACTAACCTGGTCTGCAAGGCTATGGAGCACATCATCATGGATCTCAGTCACAGAGACATTGGGTACCTTCAAACCTTTGACCCCTCCCAGTTTGCCTTGGTTAAGGGCAGACCATGCCTCCTAAACCTGGTGGACTTCTTTGAGACAGTTACCAAGGCATTAGATGAGGGTAAGGAGGTCCACACAGCCTACCTTGATCTCTCAAAGGCTTTCAACACCATTCCCCATTCTGGTATTATCGACATACCCATCCACCTGAACATTAACTCCTATGTCATGAGATAGTTTGCAAAGTGGCTCATGGACAGAACACACACAGTGGGAGTTGCATACCCTAGGTCTGACTGTAGACCAGTTACAAGTGGCGTCCCCCAGGGCTCAGTCCTAGGACCCCTCATGTTTGGTATATACTTCTCTGAGGTACAGGCAAGCACAGGAGGGCTTTGGCTGAAAAGGTTTGCAGACAACTGCAAACTAGGGGCCATTATTGTTTCCCCAGCTGATACAGACACCCTCCAGAAGGGTCGCACTGAGATGTATACCTGGTGTCAATATCATGGCCTCAAGCTGAATGCCACAAAGTGCATAGCCATCCCCTTTGGATAAAACCAATTACCCATGGACTACCACATAGGTGCTAGTCCCCTACATACAAAAAAAAGGTAATAAGGGGTCTGGGAACCCCAGTAGATAGCAATCTCTCCTTCGATAACCATAATGCCAAGGTGGTTAAAATATCCTTCTACGTGGCCACCCTAATCTCTAATGGGTTCGCATCCAGAACAAAGGAGGCCATTGTGCCTCTCTACATGACTTATTAGACCCATTGAAGGATACAACACCCCATTTGGGATGTAACTTACAAGACAACTGCAACAGCTTGGAAGACCACAACAATACCACACCAAGAGGATTACGGACCTCAAACAGATGACCTATGTAGCCCAACTAAAGAAACTCCAGCTGCACTCGGTTGCATACCGCATACTCACTGGTGATCTCTGCTTGACATACAAGGCCCATATCCATCCCAGTATTGCTGGATATGCTCCACCTAAACAGAAGCCCCTGAGAGCCACATGCTCTAGGGATATACACCTAACCACAATGATGACTAGGACATGCTGGACGGATAGATCCCTGACCCAGAGACTCCCCATGCTTTGGAACATGATTCCAATGTACATCAGGCAGGGCCTCTCACTAGCACTCTTCAAGAGAAACCTTGACGGGTGGATGGGAGACAGACATGTACCCCGGGATCACTGTAGTGGCTCTGCTGGACAGAGGCACAGGGAACTAATGGCTCTGGCATTGAGAGGCACAAGGAACTAACCTAAGGGGGTGGCTGAAGCCAACACACTCTAGCTAGGCTTATAAATACCCATGGCCAGACAGCCTAGTACCTACCTTTGAACTTATTACATGTCTTATGTGCATGGATAGTTAACTAGCTCTTCCATTGTACTTTGCTATCATGCTGTTAAACTGTCGGGTGACTACAAGTTATATGTATCCTGTTATTGTGATTTGTAAATGCCAATGGACATAACTAATGTTTGCCTAACATAACAGTAATGCTATGTAACTTGTAATACATATCTGCTTACAATACTGTACATTACACAGTTATTGGCACAATATCCCACAATGCATATCATACTTGCACAGTAGGCCAACCTTCAACATGTTATTCTCAGTAATACACCCATACATATGCCTACTGTTACAATATATCAACATATACTATCCCCTGTTATAGCACATACTTGTTGGACCAACCCTGCCACTGGCAGCAGCTGGTGAGGATTAGTTGGGTTCAAAGCCCTTATATAGTATCCCTTGTGGTGTATGCAGTGTTTGCCTTGTGACCTACAGCAGTACACACATAAATACTATAAGCGTTACTATGCTCAACAATACATCACTACAAGATAACTGTTTCCACTATATGCATTGCGTACACTTTAAATATTACAGAACAGGTACTACATACACAGACATACTGAGTGTCCTACATACCTTATTAGTAGCCCGAGGCGTCGTAGACTGTTATTTCAATCCTTTTCAGATTGTGATTCAGTCTTCTTTGTAGCGTTCTGCTGGTATATACAGATGGTTTGAATGTGTGATAAGCCATCCTTTTATAGTTACATATCGTTAACATGTGCTATCCTGACCACCAATTGGTGTTCCAAAGTAGTTAATTACATGCACATCAGCTGTGCAGCTACTCCATTAGCCCATACCATGGCAACAGTGGTGTATAATTGAGTACTCCACTTGGGCATTGTCCCTTTGCCTTACTTTCGAGGAAGACGGCCTGGATGTGTTGTTTGTGATGTATTTCAACAGCTATAATGAGACAGACAGAGATATATTAGCTTCATGACTCCTGTGGATTGTGTGTAATGGCTTGAAGATGTTGTCCTACATGTGAGTACAGCTGTTATATTTCAGAACATTGCTACTTATGCAGGGTTTGTTTGTACCTGATACTTCTGCAGATGTTTCAATCTGGCAAGGATGTTTGGGCAGCTCAAGGCTGTATGGCTATGCTTGAAATGTTAGGTGGTTTACAGTGTGCTCACCAGACATCCTTGGTTTGGTGTACATGTGTATCATACTGTGCTGTTAATCGATAATTGGTAACACTTCCTGGTGTACACACAACCCTCTGAAACGAGATTAGTGCAAACAAACCCTGTAACATCAGAAGCTGTTCCATTGTATAACAGCAACTATTTCACATAGGGCCATGTTAGTGTGTCTCTGACAAGGTATGTTAAGGCTTCTGCAGATGTCATACAGTGAGTGAATGATTTGTGATGTTATTGCAGTTTGTATTGTAATTTCTGTGGGTGTGGGGTGATGTTGGTGGGTGTACATAGCAGATGCAGGTGTGTAGGAACTGCTTTTATACATAATCGATTTGTGCGTGAGGGTTCCTTCCCTATTTGAACACCTATTCTTTAGTGGACTAATACTATGGTAATTGCAGGCTGCTTCATTAAGGCACTGTTAATTGGTTCTTGTAGGTGATGTTAGTCCTTGAATCCTTTCAGCAATACATCGGAATGTAATAAAGTGTTGCTACATGAAAGCTGTGTATTTCTGTCATAGGTATTTACAGTCATTGGAGTTGTGTTGGTGACTGACCCTCTTAGGGTTGCCACCTTTTCAAATGGCCATAGTGGGACATTTTTGGGACACACATCAGACTTTACAGGCCGACACAAACCCACGGTCAGTACAAGGGATAGAATTTTCCTTTTTTTGCCTAAATATAAGCTTATTCTTATATCAGTTTAGTTGCTTATCCTGTTTCTTGTAACATGTAGGTATTTTTAGATACAGAAAGAACTATTATATGCAACTATTACATTACATATGGGACATAATTATGTTCTGCAATCTCAGGACATTTGCCACGTTTAATATTTTTGGTCAGGACACAACCGCCCAAAGAGGGACTGTCCCTCGCAAAGTGGGACAGGTGGTAACCCTATCATTGGCTCATGTCCATAGTACATATTTGTAATAGTGTATAGGCATATACTCTCCATACCCTTTGTTCATAAAGTTTGGTCATGGAGGAATGTGTGATTGCTTTGGTCCATGTTATACTCATATATGAACACTTCAGTCGCTGTATACGGGATACCTATGGAATCCCGAACACACAAAATTCCGACGCCCACAGTACCGGGCACAGACTCCCATACCCCACATTACCGACAGCGACAGTCTGACTCGCAAAAGTAACACAAACATGGAACACACACGCACACACAGACACATTGCTACCCACCACATCCCAACAAACCATCCTACACTACGTATGAGCAGGTGGGCAAGCCCCACTACACCCCCCACAGCCCCCCTACTTTAATATTCTACCTCCTAGATCGCACAAACAGATGCACAAAGCAGACCCACACCCACACATTACAGTCCCCCAGGAACACACACCACACTCAGAACACACACTACAGCCCTCAGAAACACACTTACACACAGTAACCTACCTGAACCAGAACACCAGAAGCACTGACTAAATGTCCCTTACCATCGGGATTTTAAACCTCGTGCATCTGGTGTTTCGGTACTGTGGTCTTTCGGACTTTAAGCCTTGTGATTATGTGCGTCGGTATGTCAAGCAGTCGGTATTTGGTAGGTATCCCATTTATATGTACCTCCATGGTTATGTAGATGTTGTTAACCTATCTATATATCTACATATATATGTATATCCCCATATATTGACATATATCTCTCTCTCTTCCTCTCTCTCTCTTTATATATATATATATATATATATATATATATATATATATATATATATATATATATATAAATATATATATATATATATATATATATATATATATATATATATATATATATATATATATATATATATATATATATATATATATATATATATATATATATATATAGAGCATACACCTTTCATTGGGTACATGCCGGTTCGTCCTATTTCCACACATTCCTACCTTTTGTGTTTTAGCCTGTCAGTATACACAACTGCCGTTGGTACATCTGAGGTAGCTTAGTGGTAGGTTATTGTGAAGATTGTGTACATGGTTGTGTGTTTTAATCCTGGCAGTGGTAATTTTACCTCTCAGAGCAGGCACTGGTAGTGCAAGGGTGATTAATGCACATTTCAGCGGTTGTGTGTTCTACATGTTTATTATTCTGTGGAATACTACCTATATATGCAAGCTGTGGTTAAGGTATACTATGTAACTTGTAAATCATCTCTGACTTTATTGGGATTTGAACCAGGACTCCACAGATATTATGCAAATGCTGTAGCCATTACACTATTGACATTGACGTTCCTTCTTCCTATTTCCTATGACCATGAATCCTATGTGTAAGCTTGGCTACACAACAGGCAGAGCCACCCACACCCATTGAGCTTCTCAAAATACCGACATGTTACATGAATTGGGAGACTATACATTAACATCCTAACTACATTTGGCATAGCCACTCACTGACACACTTTAGGGGAAACCTTGATGTGTGACTGGCCAACAGTATATACACCCCTGGGATCATGTGTCCCAGACACATACAGCCAGGGTGTGGGGGAGCCACTCCAATTCTACAGCTGCAAGACCTGTTGGGGAAATTGAATGCTGTTGGTTTGTCATGTTAACATGCCCTTTTGAGATCACTATGTGTCCCTATCACCCTACAGCACAACAGTCTTCAACAGCTTCCAGCAACTCTGCCTGGAATCACTTCATTGGCTATGCTTGACAGAGACTCAGTTACTTCATCAATGATGCAGGTAAAGCCACCACACTGTAGCTATGCTACTAAATGCCCTTGGGCAGATAGCCTACTACCTATCTGTGAATGTCTACAGTGAAGCCCATCTCCAACATGATATGTGATTATACAGAGTTTTCTGATCACAATATACAGTGTAGAGTCACCATGTAGTCAGACAACAGTTAAGTACAGCAATAGCATACAGACTACTGATACATAATCACACCAAAAGCCTATCTTGGAAGCTAGTGGACATGTATAGGTTTCAGGCTTTGTATTGCTTACCAGTGGGTTACCTACAGGAAAGATGGGACACAAGCACAGATGGGATACATGGCTGCAACAATTCCATAACACCTTGCATGTGACAGCCTAAGGCTTTGGAATGCTGGCCAAGGCTATTGGCGCACCCATGGTGACATTTCTAGGCATATTTCAGAGGTGGATCTCACCTCCATGAACTGCACAATAGCGGAACCAGTGAGGGTTAGGCTACTCAACACCAAGGTAGTACTCACAACATGCACACACTCACAGCACCCCTCAGTGTGGACAACATCTACATCTGTTCTGTGACTGGGACCTGTATAAGGCTCCTGTGAGCACACCGGCACCACCAGACTACAACCCATAACACACATTTCTGCCACTGTACATGGACTGGCACAGACATGGAGGGGGTGTATCCATATTCATCGGGGATACCTACACCTCCAAGTTAGTGGGGCAGCATGATACCTCTGTGATCATCCATTTGCAGCTAACATCAGCCACGACTGCAATGCAAACTGTGAGCTGCTACTGATAACCCTCCATGACCCAGGAGCACCACTACAAGTATCTCCAGACAGTGGTAAACATGACAGTCCTACCAGACACCCTGTTATTGATCAATGTCGGCTACCCTACACTTAACTGGATAACCTACTCGAGTATGCACTTCCAGGCACAGCACTTCCTGGGATTTATCACCTCGTATGGCCTGTATCAGTTGGTAGATGGACTAACGAGAGGTGAAAACATACTAGAAGTGGTAATCACTGACATGTGCAACAGGTGCACTATAGCAGAGGTAAACCAGTCACTGTTTAGATCTGACCATGAACTATTCACCGATGATGTAGAACTACAACAAAACAGTCTTGGACGAGGAGCCTCTTCAGAACAAAGTAAGATATATCAAAAATCAGATGAGGCTCGCCACAGCAGAAATATAAACAAGTTTAATCACTGCAGTACAAAGTAAGCGCTTTCACGTCTATCCAACGCTTCATCAGACTTTAAACAACTGCACTATGCCACAACTCATTTAAATAGTAATACATACAAATATCAGCCAATCATGACCAGCTCAGTTACATCACACATTATGCCTCAAGGCATTTTAAAAAGACACAAGGCAAAAATGTCTATTCATAAAAATATTCCTAAAGCACTCTGTTGACTACAACATATACATATAGATATATAAATCTAATATTAGTAGAAACATTTCACTAAAAAATGTATATGAAAATATATATATAAAAATATATATATAAAAAAACATATATACCTAAAACATAAAAAAACCCTATAACATATGAAACTTTATAAGCTATGTTTTTAGGTATATATGTTTATATATATATATATATATATATATATATATATATATATATGTTTATATATATATATATATATATATATATCAACAGAGTGCTTTAGGATTATTTTTATGAATACACATTTACCGGGTTTTGAGCGCATTTTCATCCATGTTCACATGTACTTTCGGTTACATTGTGTGTTCTCAGCTAAAGCAAAGCTACCTCACACCCCTATCCTGCGGCTTTGCTTAGCAACAGGCAACCCGGATTAGCAATGCTCCAATGTGCTTACAGCTACGGTGGCGCACCCCTCTCTTGATGTCATGTTTACCTCCAGGCCACATCTCGGTGTTGTACCTCTATGCTGTGTGGTACATCCTTACGCCGGCGGGGATTTTGCGATTCAGTATTACTTGACTCATTTGCATGGCATTGACTACTAATTCCTAGTTACTGCTCAGAACGCTGTCACAGACCCTTAGCAACCCTTGCACCGTGGTTTTGGTGTAGCATGCGTGCCATTGACTATTATGAGGAATTCATGAATTGTGTTACATTGCAGTTTTATGACATCTAAATATATTTTCATTGTGATCCCCTTTACGCACCGATGCACTGTGATTTTAATTTGCGTTAGTGTGGCAATGACATTAAATGTTATTTTTTATGTGTTGTGCATGTTTTTTTATGCCATTGGCTATATATTTAGCCATTGGCATATATTAACATTATAATACGTATGTTTGGTCCACTTTCATGGCTTCGATTTTATGTTTGAAAAAATGTAAACCATTTTTTTTGGTTTACATTTCTTCATGCGTACGCTACGCCTGCACCACTTCATGAATTGCTATATATCATCATTTGCATGCTACACTGCTGCACATGGGGTAATTAGCATATGTGCGCTGGGAGCTGCGCAGCTCTGGCATACGCTGGTAGTGCACATGGAAACAGCTCGTACCTGAATCGCTCGGCGGCCATATTTGGCATTAGATCGCTGATACTACTCCTGCGCCTGGCGCAAGCTTCATGAATCCCGGGGTAGGTGTGTGTATGGAATTTAAACTAGCTGTTCATTGCTCTATGAAAGAGAAGGTGTATGTATGTGTTGCTGTGTAAAGGAGTAGGTCTGTGTATGTGTGTGCTGCTGTGTGAGAACAGAGAGAATGTAGGTGTGCATGTATAATTTAATCTAGTGGTTCTGTTCATTTTTCTATAGAGAGAAAGTGTGTGTGTGTGTGTGTGTGTGTGTGTGTGTGTGTGTGTGTGTGTGTGTGTGTGTAAATGTGTGAGAAAGTAGGATTGTGTGGAATTTAAACTAGCCGTTAGTTGCTGTATTAAAGAGAAGGTGTGTGTGTTGCTCTGTGAGACAGTAGGTATGTTTGTGTGTTACTATATGAGATTGTAGGTGTGTGTGTATGTGTGTGTATGTGTATATATATATATATATATATATGTGTGTGTGTGTGTGTGTGTGTGTGTGTGTGTGTGTGCGCATGAGTGTATATATATATATGTGTGTGTGTGTGTGTTTGTGTTTAACATACCTCTCAACTGGCCGTGTGTGTATATGTGTGTGTGTTTGTGTGTGTGTTTAACATACCTCTCAACCGGACAGATTTAGCTTCATAGTTTTGGTCTGTTTCTCATAAACCTTGTGGTTTTCTGGCAAATCAGGGATGACTAGAGTCAATAAATAATGACATATATGAGTTCTAGATTTCATAGCCTTCAGAAAATACACGCTAACACAAATCCTGTTATTCTAGTAACTTTCTAAGTTAAAAAGTGCAATATTTACAATTTAGCCCTGTTTTGGCCATTGGTATCCCCATTATTTTAGGCTTTATCCAGATTTCTTGCACTAAGAGGTTGAGAGGTATGCGTACCTCTCAACTGTTCAGAATTTTTCATAATGTCTTGATTTTGCCTGATATTTTTGGCCTATTCCACAACATTTGTGATTTTCTGGCAAATCACTAAGGATTGAAATAACTAAATAATGTCATACTTTTGAGTTTCAGACTTTATTTCCTTCAGAAAATGCATTCCAAGACCAGTGCTGTTATTCTCGCAACTTTTTAAGTCTTTAAGAGCAATATTTAAAACCTGGCCCTATTTTTGGGCCTTTGTCCTGCATTATATTAGGCTTTGTCCAAATTTCTTATGCTAAGAGGTCGAGAGGTATGGAGGTATGGTATGTAATGTCCTAGTTAGGGGGAGATGCCAGGTTAGTCAATTAACTTGATCAGGCTTGACCCTGAATCCTTCACACCAACTACCAGACTACCGACGGAATTGTGAGTATGAGTTTCAATACATGTTCAGGGAATTATGAGTTTCAGTACATTTTCATGGAATTATGAGTTTCAGTGCTTTTTCAGGGAATTATGAGTTTTAGTGCATTTTCAAGAGATTATGAGCTTCAGTTCATTTTCATGGAATTGTGAGCTTCAACGGAAGAAAATTTACTGTTGCTCATGCTGTCTATTTTCAATGTGTAACTGTTTTATCAAATGGCAGTCACTTTTTGTGCTGTAGAATTTAAAGCAGTGTTAATAGCATAATTGTCATTGGTGCAGAAAGCTGTGGATTCTACTCCCACACCATGTAGATGGAGTGCTAATATTGCAGTGCCCATTTGATTGCCGATTATTTGGTGCATTTTAAGGGGGGGGTAGGGGTTCTATACTCCTGAGCAAGTCCTCCTTTGTATGACATGCCTAGTAACTATGAACGTTTTGACAGTTTGTCAGTCATTCCCTATTGCAATATTAATAGCTTACCCATTTTTTCATGTAATAAAGGCAATTAATTCTTCAAGGGCAGCAGACACTGAATTTATAGATGAAACACTGAAATGTAAGGTTGTTTGCCAGAAGCAACCTCTTCATCAGTTACATATCTCTTTAATGTGGAATTATTTGGATGACTTTTACTTCTGCAAAGATTGTACTTATTGAGTGATAGTGGTGGATTGTAATGACAGAAGTCTGAGTGGCCTTTTATGGTTGAAATTTTCTGAAATGGGTAGTTTTGTCATTATTGATTCATACATTTTGTTTCATTGCCTGTTAAAAGATTGTTTAAAACTACAAATTTAAAACACATTCTAACAAGTAGTGCTGCAGTATACAAGGAATATAATTTAATACAATCAGGAAGGTGAATCAAAGAACACATACATGTATGCATGACCTTAAAAATGTGTGCATGGAGTCTGTAGTTTGAAAACATGTGCCCATTGTCATAAGATAGTCTTTCTATATTGCACAGTTTATGAACAAATGGATTGCAACTAGATCTATAGATGTTATTGTCCCCCTTTATGAAGCCCTCATTAGGGCAATTATTTTGTATAATGCCCACTTTGGCATGTATTTGTCCAAACACATGAAACCACTGGAATGCCCACAGAGTTACCTTACTAAAAAGATACAAGTCTTAAACAATAGGTCTTGCATTGACCACGTCAAAGCCTTATCACTATACTAGTCAGTATCCTACAGAGTGCTAAGAGGTGACCTGTGTCTGGCATAGAAGGCATCATCTGACCCAATACTGATGGACCTACTGAACATCAGCAACTCAAATGGCATCAGAAATACTCAGTCCAGGTATCTAAATAGAATGGTGTGGGGAGACGGATATATATCACAGAGGATACCACTGTTCGAAAACAGACTTTCCAGTCAAGTAAAAGAAAACTCATTCCAGTCTATATTCAAATGCGACTTAGATCTAAGGATGGGTAATAAAAAATGTACCCCAAGATTGCCCCTCATGCCACTAATGGATAGAGGCAGTTTCTAAATGCTGCATCCCTTACATGGGTCCCCTCAAATTATCTATGGTATTATCAGTTAGTCTCACTAAGGCTAATATGCAATTATCAACCATGGGATGGGGAAGACCAATCAGGAAATAATAATTCAAGCATCAAAAGGGAAGTTGGCTAAGCTTAAAAAGTCCTCCAAGTGCACCCATGTTGAGGTAGTAAATAGTTTAAAAAAAATGCCCTTTTAAATCACTAAGTGCCCCTCTCACCCTCCACCCCCCCAGCATTCAACAACTTCAGGCACTTCTGCTGTTCATCTCTTAAATATTAAGATGTGAATCAGGGAGGGAAGCACACAAAGCACAGAGCCTGATTCCCTGCTGTGCTGTTCTGTTTCCTTCCCCCCTGTATCTACAGTAGCACACCAAATCCTGCAGTCTGAGCAGCTGCCTGCTAGTATAAAGTTCAGATCATGCCCACCTCTCAACCTATTCTTTGGTAATAATGTTGATGCAGACTGATTGGATTTGTTTTCTATCCTGTACCTTTTGTGAGTCGGCGATTCGCAGCCTGAAGAATGAAAATTGTCTTCTGATTGAACAGAAGCAGTGACGCGCTCATTTTGAATTTCACTGCTGGTTCTGCCTGGCAAGTCGACTTGATTTTGAGTTTTTGCTGTGTGTGTTTTTGCTATGCACTGAAGGTAAGGAGCCAATCTGTTTCTCAACTGTCCAGACTTTCACAGTAGAGTCCAGTTTTCACCCTGTTGCTCCATTTCTTATGTCTTTATATCGTGATTTGAAATCTTAAAATAATTAAAATAATGTAAAATACTTGATGAAAGGAAAGTGATAATTTGCATTTTAAAGTAGGAAATACGTACACAAAGGTAATTACTTCTCATCTGCCCTAGAGCCATTAGTCAGTTTGTGTAACAGTTTCGCTAATAAGTCTGTTTTGTAGAAAGTCTATCTGTCATGGAATTATTTTAAACAGAAGAAACAATCGAGTGCTTGTGCTGGGAGGAAGAATGATGGTGTATAGGACAGCATTATATCCAAACATACTTTGAACAGTGAGTCATACACTGTTCCTGGCATGCATGGATGGCAGATTTCTATTACCTTCCCCTGCTGCCATGCTATGCTATAAAACTAATAAATCGTCCAATGTTCCAATGTTTACTTACAGTTACTCTTGATGTTTTTTTCTTTTTTTTTTACATTTACGCTTGGCACCTTTTTTTTAGCAAGTATAATTTATGTTAATAAAAACAGTTTAGCAAGTATGCTGCTACCACCACGACTGCACTTTTCGGCGTTTATAGTAGTGATCTGTCTCCAACACTAGGGAACCCTTTCTTTTCGCTCAATTTGGGGACTTTGATGTGATGCTGCATGCTACAGCCACATGTGCAACTAAGATGCTGCATTTTTTAACATCTGCTTTTATTCTGGCATTCTTTATTTACATATGTGAGGAAACTTTCATTCATTGTCCGGTTATTTTATTTTTAAGAACTGCACACTGATATTTCCTACATGAGATTGCATCTGACTTCTCAACTCTCCATAATTTTCAGGGACGTCCTTGCTTTTGACTTAAAGTTTAGTTCTGTCCCTCTTAATAGCTCCTAAAACTGGTGACTTTTGCAGAAAAGGTGGTAAATTACCCTTAATAAATAGTGACAATAATTAGAGTTATGGACTTCCTTTAATTTGGAAAATGTATATTCATTTGCATTCTCTTATTTTGTCATTACTGATTTTTTTTTTATGGATTTGTCCTTTATTCTATTAAGATTTGTTCCTGATTCATTGAGTGCTACTGTTTAGCATACTTACCTTGTTAAAAAGTAACACAAATGTTATACTGTGCTGATTGACAACTAGTTTTCTACAACGTTGTTCCTCTGATGCTGAAATATAGTTTCTGTAAATGTGTATTTTGTATCTCCCTGAAAAAGTCCCCCTTTCCTCTGTACAGTATTGTGTCAACGAGGCTTAAGCTGCTGTACACAGGGTGGAGACAGGTTGCTATTCTATTTTCACTCAGCTGTACGGCTCACTCGCCTACCCCAAAGTAAATTAAAGGGCAGGATTCACGAAGGCTTGCACGGAGTCTAAGAGTAGTGTAAGACTCCATGCAGTCTTCGCAATCCAGGAACAGCCCAAAGTCCGTGTAAGAGACCAGCTAAAACGTCTCTTACACGGAGTGGGCGGATAGCAATCACCTCACTTGCAGCCGAATAGCATGCAAATGAGGTAGATTAGTGATCCAGGAAGCCCAAAGCAGCCCGTGTAAGAGCCATTTTTAGCTGCAGAAATGTACTCAGTTGACAACTGAGTACGTTTCTGCAAAAACCACAATGGAGCCATGTCAGCTCCAAATAAAGGGTGCATATGTGTCAGGCAGCATGCCAATGGCCAAATATGTGGCCATTGGCAAGGTACCCCGATGCAAATAGGAGAAATAATATTTAAACGCAGCGCAGCCCCGCGCAAATGGACTGCGCTACATAAAAACATAAAAATGAAGGTTATAAACTCACAAATGTGGGTTTTATGCAATACATGGATTTACAATGCATGGACCAGCAGACCAAAAACAACATAGCCACCGTATAGTGGTTGCTAAGGGGGGAAGCTGAGTCTAAGACATGTAACTAAGCATTAGTAGGCAATCTGATGGAAATGAGTGTTAGGATACTGAATTCCACTGTCACATAGCAAATGAGCACATTCTGAGTAGTGTAAGAGTTACATAAGGGGGAGGAATAGAGTAGGAGATAGGTGACATCACAGGGGGGAATGGCAGAAAGAAATGCAGTTCATTGGAGGCCAGAGTTACATGACAGATGTCAGACACATATCATGGAAAGAGGAGTGCCACAACATAAGCATGGGAAAGTCAAGAAATGGAAGGTGTACACTGTTGCCTACACCAAAGTTTCTTGCTGGGCGTGCATGCGCATGTGTGCGCGCCATGAAGTGTGAGTAGGACAGTGTGCGTGCGTGTAAGACAGATTAAGCATGTGGGAGCGTGTTGCTAGATGTCTAACACTGTTTGCGCGGGTGTGCACGCGTGTAGGGCAGACTTAGCATGTAGAAGCCTGTTGGCAGACCTGTAACACTGTTTGAGCTGGTGTGCGCGCGTTTTAACCTGAATAAGCAGATTCTGAACCGTGTAAGCATGTGTGCGCGCGTGTAAGTCACTGTGAGCGTGTTTCTGCTGGTATGCATGCTGCTCCCCCCTGAGGAAACAGAAAGGAAAAAGGAAGCAACAGAATTAGTAGGAAGCTAGCAGGGAATACTGTTGGAGCTAGCAGGTGAAAACAATTAGAAGCAGGCAATTACACAGGCAGAATAGTAGCTCAGCCCAACACTTAAAACTCTGCAAACAGCAGTGCAAGATGTTTCTCACAAGAGACACTGCAAGACAGGAGTAAGCTATTACAAGTGAAAACTGAAAAAGCTGAACTCAGAGCAGAAATGTTAGGGGCTGCCATAGCTGTCATAATGAGACATAGGCGACTTGCTGAGGGTGGTGACAATGCAGATGGTGCCAGACAACCCACAGTGAGGAGACGGAGAAGAGTGTACAGGCCCAGGGTCACCTACCATGGGTTACATGGGCTGGAGATAGTAGAGCGCTATAGAGTGGACAGAGACCTCCTGCAGCAAATAGTGGAGCTGTGCAGGCCATGACTCACACACAGAACCAACAGAGGGGAACCCATCCCAGTGGAAACCAAGGTATGTGTTGGCCTAAGAATACTAGCAACAGGTACCTTCCAGAGACCAACTGGTGATATGATGGGGATATCACAGGCATCAGCCTCCAGGATACTGCACCAGTTCCTGGATGCCATGTCAGCACATGTCGGTGATCATGTATATTTCCCCAATGCCCATGAGGTACTGGCCAGCAATATGCGTCTCTTCCAGCAAATAGCGGAATACCCTGAGGTAGTGGGTGCAATAGACTGCACGCACATACGCATCAAAGCACCAGCCGGTGAGCAGGGTAGGGCCTACATTAACCGCAAGGGCTTCCCCTCCATCAACTGCCAGGTCGTGTGTGATGCCCAGGGCATAATAATGAATGTGTGTGCTGGTTGCCCTGGGAGCTACCATGATTCCCACATCTGGCATTTGATGCAACTGTACCAGACATTTTCCAATGGGGACATCCCACACGGACACCTATTGGGGGATGCAGGTTATGCACTGGAGCCGTGGCTGATGACACCCATCAGAAACGCACACACACCTGAACAGGAATGCCATAATGAGGCACACGCACAAACACGTAATGTAATAGAGCATGTGTTTGGGCTGCTCAAGTCATGGTTCCGGTGTCTGGACACATCTGGTGGAGCCTAGCAGTACACACCAACTACATGTACCCAAATTGTCATGGTATGTGCTATGCTACATAATATGATCTTGCGAAAACAGCTGCAGCAGGACCAGCATAGGGCTGGCCCAAACAGCCCCTCACCATTGCCAAGGCCATCACAGGCAGAGCGTGACTCAGAGGAGGAACAGCCTGAGCCTGCCCCAGTAGGCCGAAAGAGGCATGCCCAGTATGCCCTGGCCTTGGCAAAGAGGCAATGCATAGCACATACACTGGCTCAGTAGGAACCCTGGGAATGATACCCCCTCTGACTCACTCAAATAATAACAGGGATGCCTAAAATGACATGACCTGCTCACAAACATGTACAGGGAGTGTAATATGTGCATCCGACAGAGGCAGCCCTGCAGCACCACCTGAGGCATGAATGCCATGTGTTAAGTAATGTAACACCATGTACTATATGCACACCTGAGGACCGTGACTAGCATCCTACCCTCACCAAGCATCATGCCACAATATGACAATGAGATGATCAAGTGCAATAATTGGCTGAAGTATTGCAGTTAGTCAAAGGGGATCCAATGTGTGCCAGCCTGGGATGACATGCTGAGCATGACATGATGCTCCACCTGCTAGGACTGGTATGCACCTATCAGTGCAGGCTGTATGGATACAGGCAAAGGCTGTTGTTACCCACAGCGTGCCCTGAATAGGTAAGGCTCAAAACACAAACCTACCTCCATAAGTATCAGAAGGGATAAGAACCTAGATGTAATGCTACCCAGTGCCAGAAGTCTAAACAGCAAGATGCATGCAGTCTAAACTCACCCAGTATGGAGAATGTTGATATCTGTGCTGTAACAGAAAACTGTGTCAAGGCTCACAACTGCACCCTAACACTACCAGGTTACACCTCATACTGTGCTGTACAGCCTCAAAACATGGAACAAGCTACAAAAGGAGGGTGACTAGCAATAATTGTCAAGGATAACCACACACCCATGTTGGTACCACAACAAGAAGCAGCATGGACTAGCCATGGTCAAGTAACAGTGGCTAAAACTGCCCCCCAGTTTATAGCCTGCTACAGACTACCGTCCCAACACCAGGAACTGCACCTGGCCTACGTTGGAATACACGAATATATCAAGTCCTCCAAACCACATTATATTGGGTGACTGAAAATACCCAGATGTAGACTGGAAGCATTATACTAGCTCCAACACTGTAAGACAAAAGTTCATAGAATCCATAAACCAAAATGCCCAGGAACAATGTACCACTCCCACAAGAGGGGTAAGCATACTGGATGTGATAATCAGCAACATGGGTACTGGATGGCAAGATGAGAAGTGTATTGCTCACTGGTAAGACCAGACCATAGAGTAATCACACTGGATGTACACATCCTGACCACAGTCCCTGGCCAGAAAACCACAGTGAAAAACATGTGTAAAGCAAAAGTTGCACTCCTCCAAACTGATGTGGAATCCATTAAAGGTCCTGTGCAGGTGCAAAATATGGGCCACACCTCAGAACCTGTTGTACAGGCATTCCATGAACACTGCCAGGAATGCTTGGATTATGCAATCCTAAATTAAAACAAGACACAATGCCATACACGCAGGCATCTGGCATGGTGGACACCAGCCATAACCAAACCATGCAAGAGAATGAGGAAGCTACTACATGATAGAGCAAACATAAAAAAATAAGTAATCACTGATCAGTAGTATGGCAATAAAATATGTCCACACATACAATCCACTAAGGCCAGCCACAACAAGTTGAATCTGTGAATCTTGAGGCAATGTTACACCTGCCCCAAGTACACAGACAACCCCTAACTCCCCCCCAAGAAATACAAATATATGTGAGAGATGCAACCATCTATCCAAACTGGAGGCTGAGCTCCCTCAACTCAGTACTCCCAAAACTAGTCAGGAGGAGAAGGTAACCACACACACCACAAACCCAGTCCCACATAGACCTATCACAACTGCAAACCAAAGACAAAAACACAGAAAAACATTCCCGGAGGCCCGAATTACAAACACACCACACCAACAGAGGCCTCCAAAGCAGACACCCAATCAAACAACCTCCAAACATAGCACATGCAACACATAGTACACAAAGCTGGTGTGCCAAACAGTCACAGGCCAGAAGGAGAAACAACATGCCTGATACAGTTGTAATAGGTGACTCCATAGTGAGACACGCTGCTGTCCCGCACACCAGACTGAACAAGGGAAAGGGTACAGTAAGCTGCCTGTAGGCTGCTACAATACACCACATAACACAAGTATGCAGGTCACCCCAAAGCAAGTAGAAATATGATGCAGTCATAGTCCATGCTGGTGTGAATGACCTGAGATGTACCTCCCCGGACTACATGAAAAGAGACATAGATGAGCTCCCCAATTACGTAGTCCAGGCCGGTATGACACTGACCGTTTGCAGCATCCTACCCTCACCAAGAATGATGCCACAGTACAAACACGGAATGATCAGTTATAACAAGTGGCACAATTACTGGTGTCATTCCAAGGGGATCCAATGTCTGTCTGCTTGGGATGTCATGCTTGACAAGCCACGCAGCTGTTCCAGGGATGGCTTGCACCTGTTACCCCTGGGCGTCTGGATATTGGATAAGACTTTTGCCACCTCCATAGAGCCTTTCGTAGGCAAGGCTGAAAAGACTAACCCCCCACCTTACAAAACATAAGTGGAAAGAAACATAAGGGTAATGCTGACCAATGCCAGATGTATAAACCTCAATATGCATGCTCCCGAGGCCATCCCTAGTATGGAGAACATTGATGTCTGTGCAGTGACAGAAACCTGCTGCAAGCCTCCTGACAGCACACCAGCACTACCAGGTTATACCACATATCATGCGTTATGGCCCCAAAACCTGGAGCAAAACATAAAAGGAGGGTGAGTATCCATATTCAGCACAGACACCCATATGTCCAGGTAACTGACAATGCACAAGGCATTGGAGTCCACCCATGTGCAACTAACCATAGGCAAGACTGCTGTACAGTCTGTAGCATGCTACAGACCACACTCTCACACACAGGAACCCCACCCAGCCGTCCTGAAGACACCGGACAGTATGAATGACCCACCAAATACCAAACAAGGTACTCACAAATTACCACATAGGTGGTAAACCATTATGTATGGAAGGAATAATCGGGGACCTAGGGACACAAGTGGACAGTAACCTGTTATGTGACACTCACATTGCCAATGTGGCTAGGAAGACTGTCTATATTGGACACCGTATCATGAAAGGATTCACATCTACATCAGCAGAGGTCATTGTGCCCCTATACTGTTCTTTTATCAGACCCATAATCTAGTACAATGCCTCATTTGGGATGTACCTTACCTGACACCTGCAGCAGTTAGAAAGACCTCAAAGGTACCTCACCAAGAGGATAAAGGGTCTCAAATATATGTCATATGCTGCCTGGATGTAGACACCCCAGCTGAATGCAGTCACATACTGCCTACACAGAGGCATTGTATGTCTGTTGTACAAGGCCATGTCCAACACAGGAGTAATGGACATGCTCCACCCCAGAAAACTCAAAGCCATCGGAGCTGTGAGAGTGAGAGATGTCAACCTCAACACATAATGAAATAGGATGTGCTGGAGGGACAGATACATAACCCAGAGGCTCCCCACACCCTGGAACAGAATCCCACTCCATGTTAGGCAAAGCCCCTCACTGACACTCTTCAACAGGAATCTTGCCAAGTGGATGGATGATCGTAGAGTTACACTGGGGGTCTTCACTGTGTCACGTCCAGACAGAGGCACAGCAAAGCAAATCATAAATGGCCATAATATTCACATAGCAAGGGGTGGCGAAAGCCACACACATTCTGGCTAGGCTTACAAATGCCCTAGGGTGGATAGCCTAGTATGAACCTATAAACCTATGAAGATACAAATTGTACAGGACACTAAGGATAATCCCAAGGCTTCCACAACTGATGGTAGGAACCGTGTGGGGAATTCACAGATATGCTCTGAATCACACAAATATTACAAACAACATACCAAACACACACACATATTGCCAACATACATCCTGACAGGTGCAGTGCAAACCCCACCCCCCCAGAATGCAAAATATCTATCCCAGCAGACTGCTGGCCCCCTAACATTGCAGATACTGAGGTAACAGCCAGCATCTACAAAGCAAAACACACAGCAGCAATGGTATGAGATGGTGTCCTGGGCTGAGTCCAACATGGACTCCAAGAAGACTGGAATGCCAAATCACACTACTGCTCAATGTCAGCCTTACCACAGGATATGTACCCAAAGAGCAGTGTACAACAACAGTGGTCCTTCTCAACAAAGGTGTTGCCTGAATGGATACTGAAAACTACCACCCCAGAATCCTTAGAAGCTCGGTCTGCACAGCTATGGAAAGGATCAGCATGTACTGCAGACATAAAGATATTGGGGACCTACTGACACCGGACCCTACCCAGTGTGGCTTTCTTAAGTGCAGATCCTGCCCCGAAACATGTTTGACTCATTTGAAACAGTCATTAAGGTCATTGATGAGGACAGTGTGGTCCACACAGCATAGCTGGACCTTGCAAAGGCTTCTATACAATACCCTACATGTTCATTATAGATATGCTCACCAGCTTAAATATAAACCCCTATGTCAGTAGAGGGGTTGCAAACCAGACCAAGGACAGAACTGACATGGTCAGACATGCTGCAGCCATGTCAGACTACAAACCAGATATAAGTGGCATCCCACAAGGCTTTTTCCTGGGACCTTCCTCGTTTGGTATATATGTCCCATAGGTACAGGCCAACATGGAAGGACTGTGTCTGAACATGTTTGCAGAGGACTACAAACTTCCCACCATATCTGACCCTCCAGCTGACACAAGCATCCCACAAAAGGGCCACATAGAAACAGACAACTGGTGCCATAGCCATGTCAGCAAGCTAATTGCAGAAAAGTGTATAGTCAACCCCCGTGGATATACAGTAAGTGCCCACAAATTACCACATAGGTGTTAACCCGTTACGTACTTAACATGTAATGAGAGACCTGGGGACAAAAGGTGATAGATATCCTGCATTGGACAAACATGTGGCTGTAGTGTTTACAGAAACATACCATATACCCACCTAATCATGAAGGTTGTCAGATCTAGATAAGGGGAGGTCATTGTGGCTCTGCAGTCATCCTTCATCAGCCTTACAATTGACTACAATAGCCCCTGTGGGATGTACCTCAGCAGACACCTCCATCAACTGTAAAGTCCCCAACAGTACCTCACCAGGAGTATCAAAGAGCTTGCACAGATGCCATGTGTTGCCTGATTAAACAAACTGCAGCTACACACACTGCCATACTGCCCACCCAGAGGCAAGCTGTGCCTGATGTATAAAGCCATGTCCAAGCTGGAATCAATAAACATGCTGCACCTTGTACAATCTGAATGGCAGTGACCTATGCACATGACAGACCTGAACCCCAGCGCTGACATACATAGGACAAGCTGTACTGCATGATCCATAACACAGAAGCCACCCCCACTCATGAGTAAACTCCCAGTACAGGTTATCCATAGAGTCACCCATCGATCCTCCTCAAGAGGAATCTTGATGAGTGGATGGGAGATGGTAGGTTTTCCCTGGGTATCACTGTTATGTCACAGGTAGACAGAGGCACAGTATACTAACCATGACATATGTCATGGCAAACTCCACTTACAATGTGTGTCGAAGGACAAACACATTCTCCGACTAGCATTAGAAATGGCCTAGGGCACATCGCTAGTGTACACCTATGTTGTGGAATACACTACCAATGTTGGACAAGCCTGGTTTAAGTAGTTCATATCTGAACATAATGCAACATGGTCAGATGTGCACAACTGGCCCCTAACCAGGCTGTTGTGCTCACAATGGAAATGTAAAGCAGTGATAGGACTAAAGCCCAGGATACTGTCCACCACAGTCAAAGTACTGAACCAGTACACTATATGGTACTACAGTGTTAGGTCAGTATGAAAGGATGTTGACAACTGTATGCAAAGTATCCCATGCAAACCCTGCAGGCACAGTATAATCCCTGTTGTGTTCACACACAAAGCAGTCGGACAGTAACTACACAACATGACACACAACACACAACCATAAACGGGAGATATTTGTTGAAGTTCACACTCAGCCACAAATGTGGTGGGCTGCAGAGTTCAACATATGGAAAGCTCACACTGGGCATGCTCACACACTTTGATAAATGAGACATATGTCAGACAACATGCCATGGGAAGGCTGAACTGGGCATGCTCACACACTTAGGCCAAATCTCACTTTAGCAGTTGGCCACACATATCTGGTATTTGTACGTGTTATTCCAGGAACCAACCACATTACAGCAATCTGCCCAGTGCACACAGTTAAATTACTACAGAGACATACGTGATATAGTGGATCCCTCCCATATGCAAACATCTTCCACAGATACACAAGTTGTTCAAACAAACAGGGAATGCTATGGCAATAAAGACCTGCAAACAGTCTATCAGCAACAAATAATGCGCATTTGACAATTAAACATATGGGTGTAGAGGTCAACACTAGGCTGTTTGCCCTAGGGAATGACAGCTTAGCCAGAGTGTGCTTGGCGTCTGCCTCCCCACAGGATGCACATTCCCCTTTCTAAACACTGATGATGTCAGCACCCTATAAGTACAGCAGGAGAAGGAAACCCTGCCAGTAATGTGAATAGCGTGCTCCGCTAATGCATCTGTCTCGAGTGTTATAACATAGTTAGGTAGGGGTTTGAATCCTGCAAATGCACAGCTTCTGTGAGTGGGGTTTGTGTGTGCAAGTCTGTGTAAGGGAAATGTCCCTTTTGGCAACTGGGAAAACACATTACAGGATGCACATTCCCCTTTCTAAACACTGATGATGTCAGCACCCTATAAGTAAAGCAGGAGAAGGGAAACCTCCCAGCAATGCAAATAGCGCGCTCTGCTAATGTGTCCGTTTCAAGTGTCATAACATAGTTAGGTAGTGGTTTGAATCCGGCAAGTGTGTGTGTATGCAATTATGTGTGAGAGAAATGTCCCTTTTGGCAACTAGGAGAACACACTACAGGATGCACATTCCCCTTTCTAAACACTGATGATGTCAGCACCCTATAAGTACAGCAGGAGAAGGGAAACCTCCCAGTAATGCGAATAGCATGCTCTGCTAATGCGTCCGTCTCGAGTGTCATAACAAAGTTAGGTAGTGGTTTGAATCCCGCAAGTGTGTGTGTTTGGATGAGGGGGCTTAGTGTGTGTGCAATTTTGTGTGAGGGAAATGTCCCTTTTGGCAACTGGGAAAACACACTACAGGATGCACATTCCCCTTTCTAAACACTGATGATGTCAGCACCCTATAAGTAAAGCAGGAGAAGGGGAACCTCCCAGTGATGTGAATAGCGTGCTCTGCTAATGTGTCCGTCTCAAGTGTCATAACATCGTTAGTTAGTGGTTTGAATCCTGCAAATGGCAAGTGTGTGTGTTTGGATGAGGGGGGTTAGTGTGTGTGCAATTTTGCGTGAGGGAAATGTCCCTTTTGGCAACTGGGAAAACACACTACAGGATGCACATTCCCCTTTCTAAACACTGATGATGTCAGCACCCTATAAGTACAGCAGGAGAAGGTATGTGGCATGGACAATGACTGAGTCATATGTGTCCATGCCTCTGACTGACGTGTATGCTTGTGTTATGTGGTGGACTAAAGTGCCCCACGGGCATATCACTGTGACCTTCACCTTGTCCAGCCTGGTGAGCGTGACCTCACTGTACCGGACAATAAAGGTACCTAACACAACTGTGGCAGGTGTGTTGTCTAGCCGTACAGGCTGTGACTGTTTGGCACACAGGATTTGTGTGTTATGTGTTATGCATGATGTGTTCAGGCATAACGTATGCCTGTGTGCCAGCTGCAGAGGTATCTGCCGCTCATGCAGGATGCTATTCTTAGGCTCCACGAATGGGCCAGTGTGTTCACGTGCTTGTATTGCTGTCAGTGTAGGCCTACATCAGACTGGTATTGTAGTCACTGTAGTATTTCATGCCACCTGACAGGTTATGCCAGTACTGGGTTCAGAGGGCTTAGTCCCCAATTTGGCTATGTGGTTCCATCTCATACATGTGTTGTACATCCATGTGTAGGGGAGAGGGTTGACTGTGTACATGTGGCAGCTGTGACATTGCCATATGACCCACATATTCCACAACTGTACCATAGAGGTGACTGACAACTGACCTTTGCACATGCTACCATAGTATTGTGATTGCCATGGTGATTAACAGCACATAGGGCCAATGGGGAACAAGGTACATAGGTTCGTAGGTTCATACTAGGCTATCTGCTCTAGGGCATTTATGAACCTAGCCAGAATGTGTTTGGCTGTCACCATCCATTGTAAATATATCTTGCCATGCCCTTTTCCGAGGTTAGAATACTGTGCCTCTGTCTAACAGTGACACAGAAGTGATAACTGGGGTACACCTACAATGTCCCATCCACTCATCAAGCTTCCTCTTGAAGAGAGTCAATGAGGGACTCTGCCTAACCTGGACTGGGATTTTATTCCAGAGTTAAGTGAGCCTCTGGGTTATGAATCTGTCCCTCCAGCATGTCCTATTTATTTCAGTGCTGAAGTTCAAGTCTCTCAAGCATGTAGCCTGATGGGATTTGGATATTCTCAGGTGCAGCATGCCCATTAATTCCGGGTTTGACATGGCTTTATACATCAGGCACAGATCGCCTCTGAACAGGCGGTATGCCACTGAGTAGAGCTGGGGTTTCTTTAACCGGTCAGCATATGGGCCTGATGAGGGATGAGTAAAGAGGCACGATGTCCTCCCCTGATCTAGATGTGAATCCCTTCATGATGGGGTGGGCTATATAAAATGTCTTTCTAACCACTTTGGCCACGTGGTTGTCAAATGAGAGATTGCTATCAACTTGGATCCCCAGGTCCCTAATTACTTCTTGTGTACTTAATGGATTACCACCTATGTGGTATTTTGTGGGCACTTTGTTTTTGCCAAAGGGGATGACTATACACTTTCTTGCATTCAGCTTGAGGCCATGGCTCTGGCACAAGTTGTCTGTTTCTATGAGGCCCTTTTGGAGGATGCTTGTGTCGGCTGGAGAGTCGATTATGGCGGCCAGTTTGCAGTCATCTGCATATTTGGTCAGCCACAGTCCTTCCATGTTGGCCTGTACCTCCGATAAATATATACCAAACAAGAGAGGTCCCAGGACTGAGCCTTGTGGGACACCACTTGTAACTGGTTTGGAGTCTGGCATGGCTCCAGCAATTCTAACCATGTGGGTTCTGTCCTTGAGCCAGTGTGCAATCCATCTAGTGACATAGGGGCTTATATTTAAGCTGGTGAGCTTCTCTAGAATGCCCGAGTGAGGTATTGTATCGAAGGCTTTTGCGATGTCCAGGTAGGCTGTGTGGACCACCTTCCCCTCGTCAATGGCCTTGGTGACTGTTTCAAAGAAATCAACCAGGTTTGAGAGGCAGGATCTGCCCTTAACAAAGCCAAACTGGGTATGATCCAATGTCTGTAGGTCCCCAATATCTTTATTTATGAGGTCCATGATGATCCTTTCCATAGCTCTGCAGACCGAGCTAGTGTGGCTTATGGGGCAATAGTGTCCAGGATCCATTGAGGCACCACCTTTCTGTAGAGGGACCACTGTTGCTCTACGCCACTCTTTGGCCACATATCCTGTAGTAAGGCTGGGATTGAACAGTAGTTTTATGTTTGGTTGTAGCTCTTCTTGGAGTTCATGTAGGACACAGCCCGGGACACTGTCTGGTCCCATTGATGCAGTGTGTATTGCTTTGGAGAGGGCGGCTCTTACCTGAGCATCTGAGATGTCAGGGGGGCAGCACTCTGCTGGGATACATATTTGCCCTTTCAGTGTGGAGGGGGGGTAGAAGTTTACGCCGAACCTGTCAGCTAGAATGTTGGCAATGTCTGTGGGTTTGGTGTTTCTATTGACATTTTGGACTACCTCTGAGCATATCTGGGTATTACCACCCAGGTTCCTAACATAACTGAAGAAAGCCTTGTGATTATCCTTAGTGTCCTGTGCAATTTCTCTTGAAGCTGACCTTAGACAATCTTATGAGTGCCTGTAGTTATTTGCTAATACTGATCGGTGATGCCTTCCCTTTTTGGGATTTTGCTGTATCATTTAGTAGCTTCCTCCTTCTATTGTGTAGTTTGTTTATGGCTGGGGTCCACCAGACAGGATGTCTGCCTTTGGAGGATTGGGTCTTGGTTTTATTTGGGATTGCATGATCCATGCATTCCTGAAGGTGTTCATAGAATGCATTTATAAAGGATTCTGCGGTCTGGGCCGTATTTTCCACAAGCCCGGGGGCTTTGAAGGATTTCACCTCGGTTTTGAGGCATGTGAAATTTGCTTTAGAGAAGTTTTTCACTGTGGTTTTCTGGGCAGGGGGTGGGGTCGGGATGTGAATATCCAATGAGATTAGTTCATGGTCTGATCTTACCAGTGAGGGATACACTTCTGGTCTGGAGCATAGAGTCCCCATGTTGGTGATGATCAGGTCCAGTATGTTTCCCCTTCTTGTGGGAGTGTTAACAAGTTGTTCCATAGCATTTGAGCTCATATATTCTAGGAATCTTTCGCCTAGGGTGTTGGAGCTAGAGTCATGCTCCCAGTCTATTTTTGGGTAGTTCACGTCGCCCAATATAATGGTGTTTGGAGAGACCTTCATATTTCCACTGTTCTCAGGAAGGCTGAGTGCAGTTCTTGGGTTTGGGAGGGTGGTCTGTAGCAGGCTATAACCTAGAAGGCAGGTTTCACCCATTGTTAGTTGCACATGGATAGTCTCTGATGCTTGGTGCTTTGTCACCAACCTGGAGGTGTGGATATCTTTGATGAATATCAATACTCCCCCTCCATTTGTGGTTCGTTCCAAGTTCTGGGGCTGAAAAGCATGGTATGAGGTATAACCTTGTAGTGCTTGGGTGCTCTCAGTAGCCCTGAACCAGGCATCTGTTACTACACAGATATTGATGTTCTCCATGCTAAGGAGAGTTTTGAGTGCATGCATCTTGAGGTTTAGACTTCTGGCATTGGGTAGCATTACTCTTAATTTCTTATCCCTTGTGATACCTATGAAGGTGGGTTTGTCATTTGAGTCTTGCCTAACATAGGCACTATGGGGGTAGCAAGAGCCTTTGCCAATATCTGAAAGACCAGGGGTGACAGGTGTAAGCCGTCCCTAGCGAAGCAGGTGGTTCAACAGAAGATGAATATGTGAGGGTGTAGTGCCTGTGATTAGTTAGCAGTAGCATATATGACTGCTCACGTGGACAAATGCCAGGTAAGTCATATGCAATGTGTCACAGGCAACGTACATGTGAACAGGACAAACAGTGACATTCTGTCAAGTGAGACATGGACATACATATAGTAAGCTGTGCAGATGTCACTAGGAGTCCACAGAAGCTCTGTAACTATGCATTGCAGGTGGGATCAGTATTCCAGGGTAATTGCAAGCAAACATACATGCAAACAAAGCTACAGTAAGCAGGGCTGCATGTAGTCCATTGTACAACTAACAAGCTGTACCACTTCCAGTAGGTAACACTGCAAATATGCAGGCACTATGCACATGTACATGGAAATACACAGGTCAGATGGCTAGGGTCCAGTCTCAGCACACACAAGTGTACAGACCATGTACTGTCAGGATGTACAATAACTGGATGGAAACCCATGTGCTCATACCTGCAGTAATACACATGTCAAATAACAGACACTGAGCCTTCACTCAGTGGTTCAATACTTAGTAGGATGTATGCTACCTGGCCTGCCACCACAGTATCCCTGACATGTATGGGGAATCTCCCTCCTGTAGCAGTTAGTTTTGTGTGTTGGGGCTGTCTAGCATGGTATGAGATGTGAGCTTGCAGTGCTAGGGTGCTCCTGTGTGTCCTGTACCAGTCGTGTAGTACTGCACACATATCAACATACTCAAACATCCGCATTGCAGAGTCCAGTGTGGGCAACATGCCACTTGCAGTTTACATGTCCATCATTGCATATTAATACATTCATTACCTTATCCCCTGTGATACCTATGTATGTAGCTTTCTATTGACATCCTTACCACCAGTATGCCAACATGTGCAGATGATACACTATGGTACTTACCATGGGTGTAGACAACAGTACATGACAATCACACCCTTACTGCATCAGGCATGCTGTGATATACCCACAATTATTCCAGCACACAGTACTGTTAACAACATGATACTATTACTACACGTCTATGTAGTCACCCTGTGCATCAGCAACATGTTAACCTGTACCTGCGCTGATGTTACAGATTGCAGGAGGTGGCACAGTTTCATCATATGCACAGGGTGTGAACTTGGTATGCCTGAGTCAGCCACCGATACCACCGATTGACATGTATGTGTATGTGTGTTGGTGAGGGACAGCAGTACAAGGTGGGGCAATGTTGATGCAGTGTGTGCGTGTATGCGGTAGCCCTAGGTGTTGTCAATTCGCATGTGTGTATGGATGCACACAGTTCCACCTCATGGCTGCCATATCCTGGTTTTGTGGACAGCCACAGACTGTACCTGCCAGGTCATACAGATCAGTGTCTCTGGCCACGGACACGGTACCTGTGCCTTGCAGGGGTGCTACGGACTGTATCCGGTACCAACCCAGACTGGTTACTGTCATCAGAAGCAGGTGTTCGTTGACTGGACACAGATCCCTGTCGGGCCTGGCCAGAGCCACGTGCACGTGGTCCCCTGGGGCGGTCTGATGACAGCACAGACCCAGCATTGCTGGGGCTGCTGCTGGCACTATGGGGGTGGCCGCGGTCCTGTTGTCGTCCGTGATGACTGCCAGCTGCTGCTGTTGCTGGCATACGCCCACATCGACGCCTCAACCATCCACCATCGCCCTGGCTCATGGACATGTAGTTGTGGAACCGGTCTAATACGTCCCCACAACGTCTGTCTATGACATCGGTGAAATTACGGATGGCAGCCGCAATGTCACGCATACTGTCAGTCATGGCCGTGCAACATGCTGTCAGCTCCCTCAGACCCTGTCTGGTGTACCGTTCCATACGTGACTGTGCCTGCATGACAGCCCAAAACATAGCTGAGGTTGTAAGACCTCTGTGGGCACATCTGACAGGGGCAGTATGCCCATGGATGCTCCCACAAGAACCCCTGGACATCTGTCTGTGTGGTACCATCTCAGGGCCATGCCCATGGCTGCTGTGTGTGGAGGCATGTGCCACAGATACCACATTACCCTGGTCAATGCCCACTGTATGCTGTCCATCACCTAGGGACATTGGTGACAAAGGGTGTATTGGCAGGATAACTGTGCACATTGATGGAGTTGACAGCTGTGTACTGTCAATCGGCTGACCAATGATGGACCCTGGCATACCTTCCTGTGTCATTACACAGATGTCATTATTATCAGTACCCATGGCACCTGATTCAGGTTCCCTGCTGCAAGACACCAGAGCAGCACCAGAACCTGTGGGAGGGAAACAGGAAGCAGAGTTTACAATGTCTACACATTACCAGTGATGCACACATCCACACATGCACAGGTCCAGACATGCGCATTACATTACGCACATGCACACATGCACACGTGCACACATGCACAGGTGCACACATGCACACATGCACAGGTGCACACATGCACAGGTGTACACATGCGCACATGCACACATGCGCACATGCACACGTGCACACATGCACACATGTGCACACATGCACACATGCACACATACACAGGTGCACACATGCACACATGCACACTTGCACAGGTTCACACATGCACACATGCACACATGCACATGTACACATGCACACAGTTGCACACAATTGTACACAACTCAGTATGCATGATATCAACACACAGATACAGCCTAATATTACTATTACTATCAAGACTATTACAGGTATTGTTAATACACACTCACCAGCATGGATAGGCTGCATTGCTGTTACACCGGAGGGACCTGTAGAAGTGAGGAAACTAATGTCAGTGGGCACAACTGTGCCATTTTTACTGAGTATGATACAGGTCAGTAGTACAACAGTCGCCTTTCACAGGTCAGCTGCTAATATTGAGGATATCACACTTGCACATTAAATACTATGATGACAGCTACAAACCAAGGACACAACTCACACATGCATTAACTACCAGTGTACACAACAGTCAACTATACATATGGCATATTACCTGCACGCTCATAGTCTTGCTGCTGTGTGGCTCCAGCCTCCATCATAATGCATGTCTGCTGCTGTTGTTGTTGCTGACAGACTGGAGCCACTACACTCATGAGTAGTCCCTCCAGTCTGGTGAGTGGGGGGTGTGTAGCCACCCCACCACCTGTGGTGACCTGTTGCCTGTGGATATCCGACGCATGCTGATGGACATTTCTGATTAAATCACTGCAGTGATGTCGTACCTGCTCATATGTCCTATTATGCGTGCCTATGTCATTTACCTGACAGACCAGGTCTTGCCACAGTGCAGCCCTCTCCTGCTGATTCTGGCTGGTGTGGGAAAAGAGTATTGCATAATCCCGCACCAGGCTTTGGTGTATCTCCTCATCCTCAGCTGTGGAGTAAGCGGGATTTTGCGGGTGAGCCATGTACCTGAAAAAGAGAATAACCTGATATCAGCAATATATGTCAGCAGAATTTGGCACACATACTACACATGCTACTCAACTGTTATGATACAACATATCTCACATATATAGCATCTGTCTGTCTATTGGTGGATACACATGTAAATGGCCAGGTATCAGTGCTCAGCCAGCAACTGTGCAACAGTACCTGGCACACTCCATACGACATACTACCAAACCCCAGCAGTCAGAACACTGATTCAGGTGCAGAGCACCTCCTCACTCTGGGGGGTTGTATCTAGGTACTGTATGGCCTACATAATCAACTACTGTGAGCTGACCACACACTAATTGCCCTAGATATACATATCCCACCTCCACCACCAGCACAAACGACTATAGTGAATAACATTGCAGATGCAAACTTTACACTTTGTAACAGTGACATGGTATCCTTTCAGCCCACTGGGCCAGTGGAAGACACAACCCACAATGCTGACCCCTACACAAATGATTTCTATGGACATCTCCAAGAATGCATGGATCATGCAATCCCATATATGACCAAGACACTCTCCACAAAGGGACAGCATCCTGTCTGGTGGACCCCAGCCATAGACAGATTGTATTACAAAAGATGGAAGCTACTGCAAGACAGAGCATAATTCCATAAAGGGATGGCATGTCTGAGCAGCACTAGTAAGGATCTATTTTCCCTCATACAAACATCCATGGGCAACTTTGAGAGGGAAATCAAAAGGGACACTACAGATAACCAGAAGGCCTTCTTCAGTTATCTTAGCAACCTGCTCAGAATCCCTCCTCTATGCTCATAGTTAGTACACAACAACAAATATTTCACTGGAACCACAGATATTGACAACATTGTGGCAGACAGGTTCAGTGCAGGTGTCACCCCTCCCTCTCCCCCAAAATAAGACATAGTTATCCCAGCTGACTGTAACCTCCCTGTCATCACAGATGTCCAGGTGAGAGCCGCCCTCAGGAAAGCAGAATACACAACATGACTGGGACCTGATGGTATCCCCGGTTGCATGCTACATGAACTCTGACAGGAGCTAAACACACATATAGAAGTGCTATGTAACACTAGCCTGACTACAGGACATGTACCTGTACACTGGCGCACAGCAGCAGTGGTTCCACTCCACGAAGGAGGCACCTCAACATACCAATACAATACAACACAATACAATACATTACAATACAATACTATACAATATGCTATTGCCGCTGGGACTACAGCAGCATACTGTTCTGCTACCCTGACCATTGTGACACATGTGGTGTGATGGTACCTGCTGCTGTCACACAGTTACACAGGGTGACTCATATGGCATATTACCTATCTGACTAACATTCAGCAGGGGTACGTGTGACATGTACTCATGGGGAGTCCTGCTTCTTAACACTGTGTGGTTTATTGCAGGGTATGTCTTATCTGTGGGTAGGAACCTTTACCTCCACATGTGCTCTCTATTGCAGTGGCATGGACGACACACAGCAGTCATTTAGGTTGTGGATGGTGTGAGGTGTTACTATGGTTGTTGGACATCTGTCATGGGTGTGACCTACGTATGTAAATCCAGGAGTGGTAACCTCTATGTGGGTAGTATGTGTGTACTCTGTGGTGCTGTCAGTCACTGTGCATTGGTAATGTGTTTGAGTGCATTGTCACAGTGTTGTACATGTCACTGTGTCCTTCTCCATATCTGTAGCTGTCATGTGAGGTACATACCATGGCATCCATTATGTGGTGTGGAGGGGTACACTGACGTACATGTCCATAGCTGACACACCATGTCTGCTGACACATACCATGTGCAGGTATTCCAGGAATAGTGTGCCACTGTGAATATCATTGGGGGGACTATTGTACACATTTATGACCCTGTTCACCCCTGACACATGCAGTGGTGGGCATCCAATCACATATCTGGTGGTTACTGGTGTAGGTGATTTGAAATGGGGTATGGTACTCCAGTTTTGACACTAGTGTTCACTCCATGCCTTTGTCACCAGGCACCTGTTGCAATACATCTGCACAAATGTGCCTCACTCAGAATATATATACATCTCTCTCTCTCTCTCTCTCTCTATATATATATATATATATATATATATGTATATATATCTATATGTGTATATATATATATATGTATATATATATATATATATATATATATGTATATAGATATATCTATATGTGTATATATATATATATATATATATGTATATAGATATATCTATATGTGTATATATATATATATATATATATATATATATATATATATATGTCTGTATACATATACACATATATATATATTGAAGTACATATATTGCTATAGATATGGAGAGGGAGGGACACAGAGGGGGTGGGACAGGGGGTGTTGAGGTCATCATATACAGTCATACCTGTAGATAGTCAGATCAGTCTGTCTATGTATATGTATCTACATATATCTATATCTGTATGTGTGTATTACATATATATGTTTGTACATATTCTATCTACATCTGTCTATGTATTCCTACATCTCTCTCTATGTATGTATACATATATGCATATTATATATATATATATATATATATATATATATATATATATATATATACATACATACATACATATTTTGACATACATACATATCCATATGATAGTCAGGTATATCAACATGTTTGTCTACCATACTGTATACACACTAACATACTGCTAAACATACATAACTGTGAAACCTACTTTGTACATTGCACTACAACCTACATTGATATGTTCATAGGTTTCATAGGTTCATAGGTTCATACTAGGCTATCTGCCCGAGGGCATTTACAAGCCTAGCCCATAGTTTTGTGGCTTACGCCACCCCTTTAGTATGGGGAACTATACCCATTATTTTGCTGTGCCTCTGTTGAGCAGTGACACTGAGGTAATCCCTGGGGTATATCTGCGATCTCCCATCCATTGGTCAAGATTTATCTTGAACAAGGCCAGCGAGGTGCTCTGCCTCACATATACCGGGATTTTATTCCACAGCATAGGGAGTCTTTGGGTGATGAATCTATCCCTCCAGCACGCCCTATTAGTAGCCGTGTCGAGGTTTAGGTGTCCCGCCTTGTGACTCTGACAGATCTAGATTTTTGAGGTGAAGCATATTCATCAAATCTGGGTTTGACATGGCCTTGTATGTTAGGCAAAGGTCACCTCTGAGCAAGCGGTAAGCGACTGAATAGAGCTGGAGTTCTTTCAGTCGGGCAGCATAGGACAGATGTTTGAGACCCTTTATCTTTTTGGTGAGGAACTTTGTGGCCCTCCAGCTGCTGCAAGTGTCGGGTCAGATACATTCAATGGGGCATTGTACTCAATCATTGGTCTGATGAGTGATGAGTATAGGAGACTATGACCTCCTTGATCTAGATGAGAATCCCTTCATGATAAGGTGGGCAATGTAGAAGATCTTCCTAACTACTTTAGCTACATGGGTGTCGAATGACAGACTACTATCAACCTGGGTCCCCAGGTCCCTGATAACTTCTTCTGTGCTCAGTGGATTGCCACCTATTTGGTAGCTAGGGGTAACCTTGTTTTTTCCTAAGGGTATAACTATGCATTTTTTGGCATTTAACTTTAGGCCATGGCTCTGGCACCAGTTATCCGTTTCTGTGAGACCCTTCTGAAGGATATCTGTGTCAGATGTGTTTTCTACTATGGCACCCAGTTTGCAGTCATCTGCAAACTTTGTCAGCCATAACCCTCCTGTGTTTGCTTGTACTTCGGAAAAGTAGATGCCAAACAAGAGTGGGCCCAGGACTGAGCCCTGTGGTACACCACTTGTGACAGGCTTTGAGTCTGACATGGCGCCAGCAACTCTGACCCTGTGGGTTCTGTCACTCAGCCAGTTTGCAACCCATCTTGTGATGTATGGGTTAACATTTAAGCTGATGAGTTTTTCAATGATACCCGAGTGGGGTATTGTATCAAGGCCTTCGCCAGATCGAGGTAGGCTGTATGGACTGCCTTTCCTCATCAATGGCTTTGGTGACTGTTTCAAAAGTCAACCAAGTTTAGAAGGCATGATCTGCCTTTGACAAAGCCAAACTGGGATGGATCCAAAGTCTGCAAATTCCCTATGTCTTTATTTATGAGGTCCATTATGATCCTCTCCATGGCTTTGCAGATAAGGCTTGTCAAGCTAATGGGCGGTAATTTCCAGGGTCGGTGGAGGCACCGCCTTTGTGAAGTGGGACCACAGTTGCAGTGCGCCACCCCTGGGCGTATCCAGAGGTAAGACTATGATTAAACAGCTGTCCTAGCTGTGGGTTTAATTCCTCGTTGAGTTCGTGGAGCACACAGCCGGGGACACCATCAGGTCCCATGGATGCTGTGTTTTTTGCTTTGGAGAGAGCAGTTCTCACTTGGGCGTTGGAGATGTTTGGGGGGCTGCAATCGCTTGGTATAGATATCTCTCCTTTGGGGGAGGGAGAAGTTTGCACTGAACCTGTCAGCCAGTATGTTGGCAATGTCTGTAGGATCAGTAATCTTCACATCATTTTGAACTAGTTCTGAGCATATCTGGGAGTTTCCTCCCTAAAATCCCACTGTCAGTCTTGAACCCAGGACCTTGGAAACACTAGTCTGTATGACCTACCACTAAGCCATGACTCTTATGCACATAGATGCTCTCACATACAAATGTATGTACAGCCTTCACTGATAGTTGCTGTATGTCCCCTGCCCTTTGCACATCTTCATATACATATGGATACAGACCAATGACACATATGGAGGGTTCACAGTATGTAGACCTTTATAGTATTACTTTACATTACCTGTGTTTGTCACAGCTGCTTGTGTTGCCATCTGGTTTTGTGTCCTGCTGCTCCACTTGCCAGTTATCAGCTTTCAGGTGGCTGTTGCTGAACAGTTTTGTTTGTGTCTGTTTAATTTTTCTCTGTCTCTGTCTCTCTCTCTCTCTCTGTCTGTCTCTCACTTCCTCCTCAGGGTGCAATGAAAGTATTGCATGTATGGACTAGGAGTACAGCATACTTTTGTAGGTATCTGCATATGCCCATGTGATGGCCTCTGCACCAATTGTTAGCCAGCATTTGCTAATTGCATGCAGCCAGTTGTGTACTGATTGCAGTTCTCACTGTGATTTCAGAACAGTGCTATAAAAAGGTATGTGAGATAGGCATAGCCCTTTCAGATTTTAAGGGCAGGGACCATGCTGGTATGCTGTGGACAATGTTCTGTGAGTGTAAAGGTTGGTATCTCTCTCATATTTCCAGCTGTGTTGTAGATGAACATTCCTCCATTCATTTCTCCAATTTCCTGTACTAACTGTGTATGTACACTGACACCTACGACTACTACTACTGTTAATGTGTGTGTGTGTGTGCTTTCCTTGCACTTTTGCTTGCACTTTGCTGCTAAGGCTTCAATATTTGCCCTTTACAGTCACTACTTGTATGCCTGCTAGGTGTCCTGACTGTAGTGTGCTGCTGTGGCTTTCCTATTTTCCATGTACATTCACACCTTGGAATGCTTGCTGTATCTGCTAGGGTGTTACAGCATGCAGTGTGGTGTGGCCATGGTGTGGGCCTTGACATCTATTAGGGTATTTGAGTATGCTGCTGAGCAGGCCCCAGAGACTCTCAGGTGCATCTGTTATCTGCCTCATGGAATGGTACATAGTGAGGTACACCCATTAAATTGTCTGGTATGCTGCAGTTGTGACTGTGGGATAGCATGAGCATATGTATTACTACACTTTTTCTGCCATGCAAGTGGTGCATACTTTCAGGACACCATAGTTACCATTGCATGCGTTGTAACACCTTTCTGCCTACTGTTTGTACATTTCACATGGAGTCTGTGGGGCATCCCTGTAACTCATTCACTGTTGCTATGTCTAGGCTCTTAACTATTCAAATATGGTGGTGTCAGACCTCTCATGTGTACAAATATTTGCAGGTTGTCCACATTTCCGCCTCATATTTTGGTCAATATCTCATGCACAGCTTTTTCTGGCAAATCACTCTGGGCACAAGTCAGGATATAGTGACAAACATTCAAGTTTCAGACTTCATCCCCTTCCAAACATCCCACATAATGCAGAACCTGTTACTCTCTGAACTGTCTGAGTTTGTTGTAACATTATTTGTAATGTGTCCCTGGTTTTGGCCCTTTGCTCCACATATTTTATTACTTGGTCCGGATGTGTTCCTGTAAGAGGTTGTGGGGTATTGGCAGTGATTATCCTGCTGTGAGTATGTGTGTGGCTTGCAAGGTGCTACAGTGACATATTACCTACTAGCTACCAACTAGCATGGCTGTTTCTGTTCACACACTACTATTATGGAAATCCACTAATTTTGACAGTAATTCTAAATGACATGCTTTGTGTACTACACATCCTATATTCCCTTTACATTCATTCCTACTATTACATGATATATTTATTTTAGCACAATGTTCTTGTATAACAGTCATGGCTTAGTGGTAAATCATGCAGACTACTGTTTTTAAGGTCCTGGGTTCGGGATTGCCAGTGGGATTTTATTTTGCTTCTGAACTGACTACAGGACCTGTCAATCAAAGTGACTAAGGCACTTTTAAGCAGTTGTAACCGGGTTAGCGCTGGTTTGCGTGGAGCTCACGCATGCGCACTGGCGTTTAGCTCTGTGCACACATGCGCACACCCGCTTACAACCACTTAAACGTGCTTACTCTTGCGCACACCTGCGCTATTTTCTTTGAAAGAAATGAAAATGGGGAGACAGGAAAGTGGTGAAAAAGGGGTCACAAAGAGGGTAAGACAGTAGGGAAACAAGCTTGGGTTTTGCAGGAGGGATGTAGGTAAAGCCCATAGCTGCCCATTTCTTCATCAGCAACAGCTGTGCATATGTTTGTAATTTGGTGTGACATTTGATACCTTCCACCCCTGAGAGAGGTGTAAGGACAACAATAATATTTGTACAGCCAATTGTAATTGATAGTTTCCATGTCCAGCAGACATATGTGCAGAATGGGCAGCTATGTATGGGGCATAATTTTTTTGTGGGTACAGAGTGCCCTTTTTTTTTTTTTTTTTTTCAGGTGAGAGTGGTATGTCAGGTGAAGGAAGTCTGTATAGCTGGGGAAGTAGGTTGGGTAGGTCAACAGACAAGACAAACAAGACGCATACAGGGGCAGTGTATGACACATGTGGGGGGGGTTACACAATTGATGGGGACAGAGGTTTGGATATCCAGAGCCCATGAGCCCACAGATGGCAACAGTGGAACTGATATCCCCACCCATGGGCAGTTGCCACTGTTCCTTCACTGCCCAGGATGGGGCTGTGCTGGGGGCTGTGTAGGCCAGGCAACAGGCATGCTCGTAAGTTGTGCCACCTGTGCCTCAAGCTGGCGTAGGGGCTCAAGAACAGAGTCCCGGATCTCCCTACGCACCATAGTCCGGACGCTACGGAGGGTGAGTGGTGGTTCTCCTCCGGCCACACTTGCAGAGGGGGGACGGGCCCCATCCCCTGTAGTGCTTCCACCCGCAGGTGGCACAGGGCCACCGGAGGAGGGTCCAGACTGGGCACTAGTGCCAGGTGCACTCGCCAGCTGAGGTGGGAGAGGTGGGTCCGCTGGAACCCGCCTTCCCTGACGTCCTATGTTTTACATTATGTCATGACAGTTTGGGTTAGTAACATACAATAAAAAACTTCCCAAACATTGTCTTCCAAGACCACGTGAAAAATCCACTATGAAACCTGCGTTTGAAATATTTATTTAAGTTTCTCTTTAAACATGCACTTTTCGTCAGATTTAAGTATCCAACTTCATCAGAAACAAAACTTTAAGTTAATAATCTACTAGAGCATTTTATAGCACCCAAATCTCTTTGAAATCACATTGAAGTCACGCAGCACTACACATGTACTACGCAGGGAGCTTATCCTACTGGTGAGACTTGCAACTACTAGTTAATTCTTTATATTTTATTGTTTGTTTTTTATATATTGTTTAATTTCTACCTATATAAAATCTCATATACATGCAGGTCGCAACTCAGAAAATACAATGCTATAATGAACAATGATAAAAAATATAAAATTAATATACTAGTAAATGTAAATATAAAAACTACTTGCTTACTGTTGCAATCATATTTGTCCTTGGCTTTGATCTTAACATCCCTAATACAACAACTGTTACCCTCATGGATATATTTGCATTGGTTACACATGTAACATTTGAATGTACCCAGTTTCTTTTTCATCATAGTGGCTCTGTTTTCTAAGATTTTATTTCAAATTGGCACCACGTCTAAAAACTATTTTCGGGCATTCGGTGAAAGTTGTGCGTGTCTCATAATGGTTCAGCAGTAACCCCCAATTCTTACAAATGATGTTAACTATTTCAAAAGATTCCATGGCAAAAGTGGAAATAAAGCAATAAGGGCTGAACAACTCGTCAGACCCCTGTTTATCACTACAAACCAAAGTCATATTTTTATTACACAAAATTGGTGGGAACACTCCTCCATGTCTCTTAGCTTTCACTTCCTCAAGGAGGGTCATGAACAAATCGAGAGGGTAACCTCTCTGTAAGAAAAAGTTCTTGAGTGTATCGCATTCAGCTATAAAGTCCTCATCTTTTGTGGACATCCTAGCTGCCCTAACTAACTGCCCCTTAATCATAGATTTCTTCTGTGAAAAAGGGTGGCCGCTGGAAAAATGAAGGAAGGAATTTGAGTAAGTACTCTTACGGAAAATTTTTGCTAAATAAACTAATTCTCTATAATCTTTCCTTAATTCAATGTCAAGATATGAAATCTTGTCCTTGTGGATAGAATAAGTAAATTCCAAAAACTCCGTGCTGTTGTTAAACATGTCTATCATTCTCAGTGCCTCTGATTCCTGGCCGACAAACATCACAAAAATGTCGTCCAAGAATCGCGTGTAAAATTTTATGTGTTGTTGGCACCAAGGACAAATATGATTGCAACAGTAAGCAAGTAGTGTATTTGGCAAGCTGCACCCACTGTCCCGCGTTCTATGTCGGCAAAACTGACAGAAGACTAAGGGACAGGATATATGAACACATATACAGTATTAACAACAGTAAATCCACAAATGCAGTGGCAAGACACATTTTAGAACAGCCCACACATAATTTCAAATTTAGCATCATACAACAACTATACAATGACAGAAGAGGTGGTCCGGAGTCACTTAGATTGGAAAGGTTAGAGCTTTGTTGGCAATTGAGGCTGAATGCCTGCCAGTTTCCTGGCCTGAATGAGTGTAATTCGATTATGTGTGTCCTACGCTTGAAAAATTTGTTAAGGTGAATTCTCATTTATATTTTTAGATTTGAGACTTTGCTGCTTTTATGAGCAAATACATGTGCAGTTCTTTGAGATCGAAACTACAAGTCAAAACTCTATTTTTATCTATTTTTAACTATTTTAACATTGTTAGTTATATAAAGCTTAACATAATTCTTGACTTGGAGACTTTTTATATATATTTATATATTTTTATATATTTTTATATTTACATTTACTAGTATATTATTTTTATATTTTTTATCATTGTTCATTATAGCATTGTATTTTCTGAGTTGCGACCTGCATGTATATGAGATTTTATATAGATAGAAATTAAACAATATATAAAAAACAAACAATAAAAAATAAAGAATTAACTAGTAGTTGCAAGTCTCACCAGTAGGGTGAGCTCTCAGCATAGTACATGTGTAGTGCTGCGTGACTTCAATGTGATTTCAATGAGATTTGGGTGCTATAAAATACTCTAGTAGATTATTAACTTAAAGTTTTGTTTCTGATGAAGTTGGATACTTAAATCTGACGAAAAGTGCATGTTTAAAGAGAAGCTTAAATAAATATTTCAAACGCAGGTTTCGTAGTGGATTTTTCACGTGGTCTTGGAAGACAGTGTTTGGGAAGTTTTTTGTTTACCTGTTTCAAACCATTTTCAAGGTTAGTAACATACAATACCATTCACAATTAGTTGTAACAGCATGCATTAGTATTCCCATTAACCAAACACCCAGATATTCACACCATTGAACAGCGAGCATAACACATGCATAATTTGAACAGCAATACACAGTCCAACAACATGCAGGGTTGATTGATGGCAACAGGCCATCAGCTTTGGATGTATGAACAGGGCAGATGCATCAACGGACATGCAAATATTTATGACCCATCAGGACAAATGTCCAGGGGTGTTAATTGTGATTGCACATACCAATTTCATGTGGAATGGATTATATGTGGTTATAGGGTGGGGTGAAGAAAATATTATTAACACCTTCGAATACCAATACATATGCTGTACATTTCTAATAGCTACAGATATATACACACTACTGTTCTAACTACAGTTTCCTATATGATAACTACTTCACTTTGGTGATAGGGCTGTTACTGCTACATCAATATACATTTTATTGTTATTCATACACGTTCATATCTGGCTTTGTTCAGCTACATCATCCTGCTACATTTGCTTTATATAGCTATAGACAACTGTGGATGTTTGATATTTCAGACAATCATACTATCTGCATATTGCAGACTGAGAGCAACATATCCAGATTTTGGGATACACATTCCAGCTGCAGCAACACTTTGGACACATTTCGCAGTTTGGTTCTACTTGTCACATTCATTTCATTCTGTACTGACTGCAGTATACTTTATTCAGGGGTTATTACTACTTTATTGGTGGATTCATAAGTCTTTCTCACACCCTCTCACTTGTTTTCATTTTACCATTCAGGATGGTACTTACTTCTAGGCTTTATTGACATGTTTTACCTGTAGTTATTACAATCCTTTCCAGCAGTCTCACTTCTGTCATGTTTCAGTATTTCAACAGGGATATATTTCACACGTGATTTTCTCATCTTCTGCAGCTGTACTTTTCAGCCTGCTGCAGGTTATGCACTATTATATTACAGGTGGGGTATCTTTATTTCAGACTTTATTTGAGACATTTTCATTTTTCTGTTTGGATTACAGACTGCAACACACTTTTGTAATCAAGCAATACTTGCAAACACTTTTACACTATTACTTGCACATTTTATTACTTAGTGACTACACTGCACTCTTTTGCTAACTGTCATACTTTGATATTTCTTTACAGTTACTGGGAGTGGATTACTGACCTGCCTGGTGGCAACGCACCAGCCTATTGCCATAGGCTCTGCGGTTCACAGAATGGACACCTGCAGCTGTAATATAAATGAAGTAATATTGGAATACACATCCATAATATCAGCTAATTTAATTTCTTACATACATAATTAAATGTAACTTACTCAGTAGTGGGGAGTTGGGCATTTGCCGGGCCTCCTGGATCCAAAGGTTCAATTGGTCCTGCTTGCGTCTCTTCAGGTCCGCATGGTGGTGACGGACCTGCTCACCAGTCTTTGGAATCCCTGTGGCACTGGTGAGATCATGAGCCAACCGCTCCCACGCCTCAGCCCTATATGCTCCCCACAGGACCTGGCCCTGCATGAGTTGGGCCTCATGATTGTGGACTAGGAGCCAGACCATGTATCTGGACTCCTCAACACCCCACCTCTGTGCTCGAAAGCAACTACCCTCACCTACACCTGACATTCTGGCTGCAAGTCAGTTCTACAATCGTTTATGCTGTGTATTCCCGCCTATGGGGCTTATATATGCCGTTTTTCCCGCACTTATCTGTGATTGGCCATTTTGGAATTGTATCCACTTCACAAAACCTGCTTTGTCATGCTCCACTTTGTATTCATTCCTATATATTTGCTATTACTGCATTTTTGAGTACAGCTGTTGTGGCATAGTGGTTCAGTACGTTGACTATGGTGCATGGTATCCTGGTTTTGAACCTGGCCACTGCTTTTTATATTTTATGACTGTCTAGACAGGCTAGGGGGTGTGTCTGTGTAAAGGCAGTTTTTTTACAGCTTGCTCAACGTTGCCCATCGGTTAGCTTGTTGGTGCGGTGTGCAGCTCCGTGCAAATGGGGTGCACTGGCTTATTCCTCATTTGGCTGTCAGCATGCATATCACGCTCAGCTCAGCTAGGATCACACAGTTTCAGCGTGTTAAACCACTGCTCACCTACGGGCACTCAATATGCACCTGTTAAACCACTGCTCAGCTATGGGCACTCATTTTGCACCAGGTAAACCACTGCTCACCTACGGGCAGATGCACTCACCCTGTTAAACTGTGGCTCAGCTATAGTTACATCTGACATTTTTTATTGTTTTGTTACCTCACATTTCTTCAAAATAAATGGACTATTTCATTACATTTAACATAAAATGTGATTTTATATGTGTACATGTTTGTCAGGGACTTGTTTCGTGCTTATTTTGCTAAAAATATAAATTGGTGTTGTGGGGGCTCGAACCATGAATGCCTGCTCTTCAGCCGACATCTCTACCACTACACTATTGCTTCTTGGCTTACTTTGCATATTTAGTTCTTATATGCTTTCCCACTGACTGCTAACTGTAGCTGCACTACAGCACACCCATGCAAACGAGCGCACTCACGGGCAAACATCTTTACGATTTAAAAAAAATTTATAACATGTTCATTTATATATTTTCTGTTCATAGTCTGTGGGGGCATGTGTTGTGTTGTATTTATTCACATTTCCATGGACTCTGTCGTGGGTATTTACTTTGGGCACTTTTACTCTTCTGGGGGCGTGTCCGCTTACAGGTCTCGGCCTATGGACACGCCCCCTACTGTCTTACACGGACCGTGTTAGCCTTAGGTGTGATTCAGCATGCTCTCATGAATATGCAAAGCATGCTGACATCACTCCGTTTAACTGCAGCCTCCGTGTAAGAGTTATAACTCTTACACGGAGGCTTTGTGAATCCTGCCCAAAGTGTTTACATTAACTTAAGCAACCCACTGAAACAAGACACATGGGCTTCTATTTTCTGAGGGCATGACATTTATAGTACAATATGTGTGAAGGAACATCAGACAAAGCAGGTTTATTAAAGGAAAATTCCACCTTCACTTGCAGTATCTTTTCTTCCTATGCATTCAAATAATTGAAGTAAATAACTGGAGTGGCTTTCTTGGGGAGTGACCTACCCGTGGGTATGGCTCAAATAGGGGTGTTTCATGAGTATTGTGTTGGTTGTTTTTTTTTTTTTGGTTAATATAAAGAGTTTAAGTCTGGAAAATGCCAGAAAAAAAGTATTCTCTCAGCACAGTTGCTTTAGGTTTATCCAGGGGCGGCTGGTGACTTCAAATCACAGGGGGGCTGCAGGAGACGCTGGATGGGTGGGGTCAAAGGGAAGGGGTGTGGTCAACCATAAAGGGGAGGAGCTATGCACAAAACCACAAAAAAATAACTTTAATTAAATACGCTGCCCTGGGTGGCAAACCATCATTATGAAAGTCCAATCAAGACAAAAATAAGTGTAGAAGAATAAAAATATTTCAATGCATTGGCTGCATGACAGCTTACTTAATATCTAGATGGAAACAAAAGGTTGTGAGGCATGAAAAATAAATTACTTTTTAAATACATTACTGGAATGCCAGTCAAAATCAAGTATAAGAAACCCAGAAGCACTCAACTCAAACCACTTCTCCTTGCACTGCAGTTCTAATTATAATATATTCAGCTTTATTAAAGTACCAAGCAACATGCTGAAAGTAGAAATCTATGTGATGCCCCACTTGTAAAAATGTTTCTTATCCAAAAAGACCTGCTGCCTGACAACTTGTTTCATGGGAAAACATGATAAAAGTAAAAAATGAAAAGCAAACAAGAAACAAGCTCAAGATACATTGCTTAAAGGATTACTGTACAGGTTATGGACCACACATGATTGGCATTCTGTTTAGTTTACGGGTAAAGTCTGTAGAGATGACTAGAAGTCTCCAACAAGTGTAATGAGCTTTTTAAAATAATGGAATCCTGTCCTTTAATACCCAAGGCTTATACATTATCTAGTCAAGTATTCTCTGCATGGCAACAACAGAAAGGCTTTCAATGTTGGCAATTCTTTAACAGTATGCTTATTAAAGCTTACTTGCATCTTACGATGTCAGACAAGCTTACCTTACAGTCATTAAAGCATTGCTACTTAAACACAGAGCAACAGGCACTTTGAGTAATGAGCATAAATCTGAGTAATAAGCATAAATCAAGAGTACAAAAATATGACAGAAACCAGACCATTCTGCAAAATCAAGGACAGATGAAAAGCCACTGTAGTACTTATGCAGTGTGTCCTCCCCATCCAAGGTAGATACAACTACTCCTTGCCTTGCTTGGACACATCCAGAGTCACTACATGGGGAGTGGGTGCAACAAGCATGTCACAATTTGAAATCTCTGGCTGACTGTGATGGCCCTGACACATTTGTCATACCTCTCAACCTCAAGAGCAAGAAATCTGGACAAAGCCATACACAGAAGTGGGACAAAGGCACAACAATAAGGACAATTTTAAATATTGCTCTAATAAACTTAGAAAGATAATAGAATAGGTCTTGCATTAGTATGAATTTTCTGAAGGGTATAAAATCTGAAACTCAAATGTCTGTCATTTTCTAACTTCAGTCTTTAGTGATTTGTCACTAATTTGCCAAAACACAATTTTATGAAAAATGGACCAAAATGTGATGCAAAAATATAAAATAGACACACAATACAGCTGCTACCTGTCAAAGAAGGGACACTTTAATATTAGTACTGCTACCTTGAGCAGCTGACAAAATAAAAGAATCTACATGCATTTCAAGTAATCTATAACTTTGATTATTACAGTTATTTCTTAATTGTAAACCCTCCATGTTTTCTTCCAAAATTGCTATTTTGGAGGGATTATTAGGGGAAGAGCAACATTTTGAGCCAAAAATTGGGGACAGTTGAGAGGTTGGCTATGCCTAATTCTATAAAGCAATTTATTTGCATGTACCTCTCAACCTGTTAATGCAGTAAATCTGAACAAGGCCAAATATATTGGTGGCACATATAAACAGTACTAAAATTGCTCTTGTATAAATTGAGACAGTTGATAGAACGGCTCTTACTTTAACATGCATTTTTATGAAGGTTATGAAGTCTGAAACTTATTATTTAGTGACTTCTGGCAAATCATTTAGGAATTAAAACCACAAATTTTATGAACAACAAACCAAAATAAGAAGCAAAAATCTATTCATTCTTTGAAAATCTGGACAGTTGGGTGGTATAGTTCAGCTGGGCCTGTCTGAGTTTGCTGCCCCCTGACAAAATAATGGTTGAATGGAGCCTCTGCAGCCATTCCAATGAACCATTACTTGGCTATTTCACTCCATTTACCATAAACACTAATGTGCATACTGCTTTACTTCAATGATGAGTTGGACTTCATTTGAAAGTTTTATTTTGTATTTTACAGCACAAACATTAAGTCATCTGTTAAACAAAGAAATGCAGTCTCACAATGAAAACTTAGCATTAAAACTTCTCTGCCCTTGAAACTCACATTCATTGAAACAGCATTGAAACCCACATTCAAAGAAAATACATTTTGCCAGTGGCAGATAAAGATTAATTTTGGGCTGTTTTCGAATCATAGGCCCCTTGCATATGAAACATACATGTGCTCTTTGATACACCTTCCTCATTGTACTAAAATTATATTCCTTGTACAATACAGTACACTTGTTAGAGGGTGTTTTAAATTTGTTTTGAACATTTTTCCAGTAAGCAATGAAACAAAACATATGCACCCATAATGGCAAAACTGCCCAGTTGAGAACATTTATCATAAAAAGTCTACTCAGACTTCCACAGTCCACCATTATTAGTAAATATACACAATTCTACAGTCCACCATTATTAGTAAATATGCACAATTCCACAGTCCACCATTATTAGTAAATATGCACAATTCTACAGTCCACCATTATCAGTAAATATGCACAATTCTACAGTGCACCTTTATCAGTAAATATGCACAATTCTACAGTCCATATTCAGTGAATTCAGTTCTTGCCATAGCTGTCAACCTTAGCACAAAACCTGGACGAAGCCAATAATGGGGAATACAGTCCCAAAAATAGGGACAAATTTAAAATATTCATCTTATAAACTTAGAAAATTGCTAGAAAAAGGTTGTGCTACTATGTATTCTGAAGAACATGAAGTTTGAAATTCAAATGCCGGTCAATTTTACTGCGGACAGAACAAAAACAATTTTCAGCAGAGACACAGGGATTAATACTGCAGACACGTCTTTGTAAAATGGCAGGGCACCAGAGCAAATCCACACAAACACAGGGAGGAGATGCAGACTCCACACAGAAACCACCCCAACCAAGAATCAAACCAGAAAACCTATAGCTGTGAGGCAACAATACTACCACTGCACCATCAAATCTGCAAGGAGTTAAACATTCAGAAACCTGAAGTCTGAAATTCAAATGCCTGTCAATTTTATTTAACATTTGTTAATCAGGACAGTCTGACTTGGAACAAAAAAACAATTTTCAGCAGAGGCCCAGGAAGAAATAATGCAGACATGTCTTTGTAACATGGGAGGACACAAAAGCAAACCCACACAAACACAGGGAGAAGATACGGACCCCACAAAGAAGGAACCCCAGCCAAGAATCAAACCTGAGAACCTGCAGTTGTGAGGCAACAATGCTACTACTACACCATCAAATATCAAGCATTATAACATTTACAAACCACAGATATTATGAGGAACAGATCAGATCAAATATGAGGCAAAAATCTGCAATTTTTTTACAAATGGTGGTGGGTAGGGAACTCAAGTCTTTAACACCTGCATACAGGGTACAGGGTTCAAGCCTGAGGTATTCCCTACCACACCACCATGAGCACCTGGGGCATTTACACACACACACACACACACACACACACACACACACACACACACACCTCCAGTTAAAAGCACCAGCTAACACACACCTCCAGTTAAAAGCACCAGCTAACACACACCTCCAGTTAAAAGCACCAGCTAACACACACACCTCCAGTTAAAAGCACCAGCTAACACACACCTCCAGTTAAAAGCACCAGCTAACACACACACCTCCAGTTAAAAGCACCAGCTAACACACACACCTCCAGTTAAAAGCACCAGCTAACACACACACCTCCAGTTAAAAGCACCAGCTAACACACACACACAATTCTATCCAGTTAAAAGCACATAAAGTAAAATGCACCATACACTTACCTGTCTGTTCCTGCCCGCGCAATACTAGACCCGCGAGATCCCAGCAAAGCTCCTTCCCGACGACGAGATCCCAAGCTCCCTCCCGAGACTGTTCTGACTGCTGCTGTTGCAGTCCGGACGCGATATATCCTTCCAGCGTGTCTGTGCACTTTAAAAGTGCACAGATGTCTCTATGGGTCCTGCCGGACTGCCTTGAGCATGCGCATAGACAGTCGGGACTACTGCGCATGCGCAAAGTCCACGAAATTTAAAAAAATAATTTTTTAATTTTTAGTTTGAGGGGGCTGCAGTCTGGCAGCCCGATGCCACGAGCCGCCCCTGGGTTTATCACCAGGAATCTTGGGAAAAGACAGTGGGAGATCACAAGAAAAGCACTTTGATGTGATTGTAATGTTACAGCAGCTCCAAAAAAGTTACCCAACCTTGCCCTGCTACCATGTGCACTCCCAGCATGCTGTGACTTTTTATCAAATATGGCTGCCATCATTTGGCTTATCCTTTATTAGCAGCACAAAAATGCCTAACAGTGGTTGATGGTGAAAGGGGGGGGGGGGGGGCTGTTTTTTTTTTTTTTAGCCTTTCATTATTTGCACAACAATTTCCTGAGCACTGATTTCTACAACAGTTTTCTTCTTACCCTTTGTGAAAATGCAGATTTTGATGGTAATGGGAGAAAAAAGAATCCAGTCCAGTATCATTGCTGATATTCTGGCCACACCTTCACCACACAGAGAACTTACAGACCCAGAAAAAGCTTTTTCCTCTGTCACAGCAGGAAGCTCTACTGTAGAGTAGCAAGTGATTTATAGTACCTACTCCCCATAATGTACAAGCAAGTTAACAGTATCTTTTGTTTCTTTAGCTGGTGGTCTGGTTAGTTCAAAACCAGCTGATAAATAATGCATTTATTTTTTGTTGACTGGGTTATCCCTCTAGGCTAGTAGCCTCTGTTCAGGGGAGAACTGAGGTGGTATTTAAACTATGAGGAGAAATCCTGGCCAGAGCATTAAGCAACTTCCCCTGCTCTTTTCAATATGTGCTGTGGAACATTATACATCCACCTAAGCTACCACCAACTAAAGCAGATGGGGCCTTGGTTTAACATCTCATCCAAAGGATGGCATACTTAGGAATGCAGCACCCCTTAATCTGCATTGCAGTGTCAGCAGTGAAGCTACCTGGTGTGGGAAAATAACACTTAGACTTCTGCACCAAAGACAAGTGTGCTGCTTGTTACACCACTGCCACTGGCAATTTGTGTGGAAACTTGAGATGTCATTTAATTTAAATAGTATATACTGTCTGTTTTACAAGTTGTAATATTCATCTTAAAACAATTGTATGTATCTGACATAATCATTGTATTTTGGGGCCTTTCCTCCGGGTCTTGCACTAAAGGGAGTCATTACATCTTGGTCAGACTATCCTGCTTAGCAAACAGAAACAAACAAGCAAGTAACATAAATAAATAAATGACTGCCCTCACATCCCCTCCAAACTGATCACATCTGTGGCATACAGATGTCGTGTTTTCCAAATGAATGCATTTAATTGTCCAGTTTCAGATTCAGAGGGAGGTGCACTGCATGCAGATGTTGCAGCAATGAAGACAGGCTTATATAGCCCCTGCACGTCAGCTACATCCTTCTCCATATGAAACAGGCAGGCAGACAGACAGACAGACATACAAAGTCAGTGTGTCCTGTACTATACTGTATATGTGAGAGGTGAACATTCCTGTTTATTATACAGCTGACCAAAAACGGGTTAAGACTGTATTCTTATGTATTGTTGTGAAAAATATAGCTGGTGCAGCACCAGCTATGCTTTTCACAACAATACACAAACATACAACTATTTGTAGGTGACAGATAATGTCTCAGTTTTTTACCTGTATGAATTATGTTTTATTATTAGACTGAAGGACATCCTGACTACTGCTGCTACATTGTGGTAAGTGGACAGGTAGCTGTTTATGAAGGTATCAAGATCTCTGATGACCATATCAGTTTGGAGTGGGGTACTGACTATTCTGTAAGCTGCTGTTGGAGTTGTTTACCAAAGGTGACAATTCCACACTTTGTATTTAATTTAAATCCATTTCTAATACATCACAAATTTGTACAGTTTAGTCCTTGTTGTAGTAACACAGTATCAGATGCTCAATGAACAATGACACCCAGCTTGAAGATGATGGCAAATTTAGTTAGTCAGATATCTTGGTTAATAGTTTCAAGATTCAAGAAATAGATGCTGACCAGGAAGGATCCCAATACTGAACCAGTAGGAATGACACTAGTGACTTTTTTTTTTGCTTTCTGAAGTAGCCACCACATCTTTAATTACATGAGTTCTGTCTTCCATCCCCTTTACTATTCATCTTACCATATAAATGTGTACATATAGGCTTTTAAGGTTATTTACAATTCGAGCACGGGGAAAGAGCCAAAGGTCAGATACAGAAAAAACGTCTGAAACTGCAAAGGCCACTATCTACGACTTCAGTGACTTTCTCAAAGAAATTAAGTTCATATGATCCCCCTTTGACAAAACTGCATTGTTATGGGTCTAGAGCAATATATATGTGTGCGTGTGTATATATATATATTATACTGGATCTTATGAAATCAGGTATAATGCATTTCATGGTTTCGGTGTTAGGCTTGATAGGCTGATGAGTCTATAGTTCTCGGGATCTGAGATGGACCCCCATTATAAAGGGACACAGCAATAGCCATTTTCCATACCTCTGAAATACATATTTTCTGGCAGTGTGTAAGTTGAACAGTTTTAGGAAGGGTTCAGCGAGGACATACTTAGTGATACTGATTAAGCAGCTAGACATGTTGTCAGAATGCATGCTGGCAGTATTTTAGGTTTAAAGAGCGCAGTTAGGACATGTCCCATAATAATTTTTAGGAAGGGATTTGGAAATCTGTAGAGCATCAATGACAGTTTCTGGTGTGAAACTGGCATTAAATTTTACTGCAAGTATATTTACAATATCTTAAGAATTAACTCAGAGCATTGCTGAGTGATATTTCTTAATCATTTGATGTTACTGAAAAAAATATTTATAATTATCCTTGGCTTTGAATCCTAATTTTAATTTATGTTCTGCTTTAATCTTTCTTAGAGTAACGGTCATGATTTTGCTGATCTTGTTCAGAGTTATCAGTTTGTGTAGATTTTTAATTATTATAGTTTTTAATATGTTTTATTATAATAATGCTTACATTCCACCAAGATGGTTAATTTTTATATTCTCCAATATATTTGGCACTGTTTGAAACCCCATGGCTTATGCTGTTTGTTAGATGGGAGTAAAATTCATTGGCATAAGTGACAGCTGAGGCTACATGGAGGCTGGAAATCTTGCATCTGAATTTTGAGAGCACTTCATATAGGTTTATAAGTCCTTGAATTCAGAGATGTTCATTTTAGTTGGTTTAAATGCCCTAAGGGAGATGATTGTTGGTTTATGATTATATTTGATCAGAGAAGAGGATACTGTAGGGTATAGTGAGTAGATGTGATATTAAGGAGAACAGTTTCAAGGAAATGTTGACCTCTAGTGGGCTAGGCAACTATTTGCACAATGAAATAGCATTTACAAAGTCAAGGAATCTTTGGATATACCCAACTTTTTTGGTATAAGTTCTCCAGTTAATCAATTGATAGTTGAAATGACCCATCAAATGGTGTTTTGTTTTATGGATATTTCAATAAGCACAGTTCTCTGGAGACACAGATCTGACCCTATAACAGGATATAAACTGATAATTTACTTGGTTAGGGTCTAACCTGGTGGTGCCCTTCCTGGAGCATGTGACCCCTCTGCCCAGAATGGGCAAATCTGCATTGGTTGTTCACTCCCATCTCTTCCAGTTGTTGGATATTAATCAACTCCAGGTCATCTGAGTCCTAGTCAGGACTTGATTCCCACTATTCCATGGACACAGCCTATTTTCCTTATCTTTAATATAGTCTTTTTATGAATCTACCTTATGAGAAAAATAACCAAGGTGCATCAAAAAGGGACAGCTTTCTAAAAATGTATCAAAACATTAAAAAAAAACTGGTTATAGGACTACATATGCAATGTTGAGGGCAGGCTGAGAGCTGTTACCTTTGTGTTTTTTAATATATGTGCCTTATAGTTTCAACATAACCTTTTTAACACTCTGCCTACGAGCAAATCTTGCTTCAGGCTGAAAACCATTTTCACATGGAGATGGATGGCAATTCTATTTGTAAGGTGCTGTGTAGAAATTATTTATGATGACAGCAGAATCAAAATATGAAAACAATGCGATTTCCATCTAAAGTCACATTCAATAAAATAAGCAGAGAATAGCAATGGTAACTATCAGTATTTTTGGCCCATATTTTTATTATGGTCATGATATACATTTAGACAATTAACAAAATGGTTACCTTTTTTATCCTGCCTTAGAGATAATTTTGCAGAGTGGTCTGGTCATGAAATTGCATTTCAGAACAGAACTGTGAGTGGCCAGTCCTATTACTTAAGAAGCTGGTCCCCTAGATGGCATGTTGCAAATAAGGCATAGAATGTTAAAATGTTTAAGTTATAGCTATGAAGAGATACCTCAAATGATATATGGAAAGCAAGGAAATAAAAGAAAACAACATTAGTGTACTAACCACAGACTTTGATTATCTTGCATTTCTGTATGGTGTGGCTGAGAGAGTGAGGATAACAGTTATACATTGTAAGTGCTATATGAGCAATGGATGGGAGATGAGACATTATGCACTGGTGGTCGTTTTGCAGTAACAGTGAGAGTGTAACATAAGAAAGAAGAAATGGCGTATGCTGGGGATTGTGGGTGGAGCTTAAACAATGAAAGTGTCAAATGAGACATGGGGGTGTGGTATAGGTAGGGGAGTATGAGGTGGAGTTTATGGAGTGGGAGTGTCAGATAAGAAATTAAGGTATAACATGGGTGGTGATTGTGGGGTGGTGCTTATGTAATGAGAGTATCAGGGGATGCATGGGGGTATGGTATAAGTAGTGGAAAGTAGGGACGGTTGCCAGATGAGGAATGACAGTGAGACGGTGATTATTGACAACTGTCTTATTTTCAGAGAGATGGTAATCTTCAGTCAGGTGGTATACATTGACTGTTTTTGCTAGCAGTACCCAACAATAGGGACATTTGATGAGTCAGACCCTATCAGCAGAAAGTCACTCATCAGGTCAAGGGTGAGTTGTTCTGTTCCCATATATACTGATCAAAAATGCTTATTGTTTCATTTGAGTAGTGGATTGAAACAGCAAATGCTGTCACAATGTGGGAGACATAGCACTAGGAAATTGGACACCTACAACATCATTATGGCATAAAGCTGCTGTTTGAGAGTAGCAAGGAAACAGGTGTATAAGGAAACAGGTGTACAGGGATTAATTTCTTTACCTCAGACACAAACAAACTGAATACTCACCAGTGTCCTGAATTCTATGAAATTCAGGTCTGGAAGTCATATACAGAAAAGGTAATCAGGTTGCTGGAAGAAATCCAGAGAAATGCTACCAGAAAGATCCATTGGGTGGAGGTGAAGAGATATCAGTAACTAGATGAGCTATGGCTGTTCTCACCTGAGACAGGAAAGGACAGGAGGAGTGTGATACTGGTACATAAGTGTTATCTGGAAGATGCAAAGGAATCATTTTGAACATGAACAGTGGGGGTGGGGTGGGGTGGGGTGGAAGCAGCAGATTGTAGGGGACTAAATATACCCTGGATACTTCCAAAGTATTTTTTTTCACAGGGAGGGTTGTGAATCCAAGGAAAAGTGAGCGAAGAAGGAATCTACAGCAACAGGGATTGTGACAGGTGCAAGAAGGATAGTGGGGAAGGACAGACAGAGTTGGGTAGAATGTTAAGTGTACCAAAAAGGGAAAGGCAAGCTGGATGTTCTGAATCATTCTGCCATTAAGCATATGTAATGTAATGTAATACAATGAAATGGCACTAATGACTGGGGACCTTAGTGACAGTTAACAAGAGCTGCAACTAGACATTACCAGTGGCTTGCCTCTTGCTACTGTTGATTGAATTCTGTCACTGAGAAGCATGGACAACAGAATTATAAACTCTGCTTGCACAACAGTGTTGAGCTAGGAAATGTGGCTGGTTATGCTTTCTTTAAAAAGGACATTTTAACAGATGTGACTGCATTTAGGAATCTGGTATTTTGCAGGACTTCCTTGCCTTTAATCTGATCATTCAACGGGTACTATGGCAAGTCAAAAGCTATAGCTACCTCAGTCACATGATCACTTGACCATTAGGGACGGTGAGAGTGGAGGACAACCAGTACAGATAAAAGGTAAAATTGAATGTATTGTTCAAAATTATGTGCAGATGATTTGGGGGGAGAAGTGGGATTAGTGTGAGATATATTGGGGTTAGGTAATGGTGGTATACTGGAAAAGATACAGTTATGGGAAATGGTAGAAATTATATGGAATTAGTTTTTAATCCAAAAGGACTGCTTTGCATGTGGCAAAATGATTTTAGGAAGGAGTGATAATTTCCAGACTGAACCAAAATCTGTTGTAAAGCCCATCTAAATTGTATCATTTCAGCTTCCTGGAAAACTGGAGTTTGGGATTCTGGGGGAGGAGCAAGTAATGGAAGAACAAAATACATTTTCTCAGGTTTTTGCTGCAAACCTGGAATCATGCATTCTTCCCTAATTTTAACTGGTATGTGAGTGTGTGTGTGTGTGTGTGTGTGTGTGTGTGTGTGTGTGTGTGTGTGCATGTGTGTGTGTGTGTGCTTGCATGTGTGTGCTCACGTGTGTGTGTGAGTGCACATATATGTGCCTGCACGAATATGTGCTTGTGTATTGTGGTTTTTGGTGTGCATGTGTTTGTGTGTGTGTGTGTGTGTGTGTGTGTGTGTGTGTGTGTGTGTGTGTGTGTGTGTGTGTCTGAGTTTGTAGAATGCAAATTGTGAAGGACTGCTGCAAGCAGTATACCGCTGGAATTTATTTAAGGCAGAAGACTGTTGTTTTTATTTCAGGATGAAATTCAGAAAGAGGAGCTATGAAGTTTCAGCAAGCTTGTTAGAAATAAAATGAAGAAGATGCTGGTTATCAGCTTGAAACTTAAAATGACTGTAATTATTCAGTACTTTGATTCTTTTCTTTTTAGCTAAGGAAACAAGAAGTAAATGCAGCAAAACTTCTTGCTAAAGCATGCTGTAAAGATGTCTCACCCTAGCCTGCATCAGCCTGTTCACTATGATAAAAATATTAGTCTTATTAAAACAACAAAACTTTAAATAAAAAAGACAAAAGCAACAATAAAAGTCGTAGCATGTGGGTTGAGAATCCCTTTGTGCTGTGGTGTGAACCATAGCTCTCAGCCTGTTACTTCCAGAATCAGGAAAAATCAAGAAATAATCAGGGGCACTTTTTAAAATACTAATGCTATCAACTTCAGAATTTGACAGAATAAAATAATGCAAACTAGCATGCATTTTCTGAAGTAAATGAACTCTATAACTCTAATTATTTTTGTTAATTTTTAAATGTAATCCATTAACTTTTCTCCCCAAATCATCAGTTTTAGGGGGTTTAGGAAGATCAGAGCAAACTTTTGAGCAAGAATGAGGGAATCCCTGAAAATCAAGGAGAGATGAGAAGTAAACTAATGTAGGATTTCTCTGAAAGTGCTAGCAAGCAGCACAGCTGTTTCTGTTGAGCAGAGGTATCGCTATGGTAAGGATTTTACTGCACTATAGAAAATTGTCTGTAATTGTATATGTCTTTTGTTGCTAATTTCCTTACACTTACATCATCCTGGAAGCATCAAACTTCCCCTGCTGCTGTAAATATGCTTCCTACTCCCAGTTTGCAACCAAAGACAATAAAATCTGTTTCTCTAATTTACACTAGAGGGACAACAGGACTCAGGGGGGGGGTCTGTGATCCCATAGTAATGAGGGGTATCCTTAACCACCATTGACACATATATACAAGGATGTGACCAGGGCTATTAGCGCACTCACTTCCCCAAGACATCTACTTCAACCCATATAGAGATGGTGTTACAACTCTATGTTATTACATCCAAACCACCAATAGGAGGTAGCATTGGCATTTAGTGCCCCCCCCCAAACAAAATACCTAGCAATGTCTACTCATCTCATCTACTTGACCAGCTACTCTGCAACTAAAAAGCATTTATTGAAACTTAATCACTGGCACCATAGGTGCAATATCTCTATGCCAGACATTGGATTCAGGATATGCAGCACTAGAAAATGTAGTAATAAGAATCTGACTATACTACAGTGGGGCTTTTTTTAAGAAGCCAGCTACCCACAAGATGCATTATAGACAGAGAGAGAGAGAGCGAGAGAGAGTAGCATGTGATCTGTTTTTCATGTGTTGATCATTGATAGTCTTTTTTTAAGGGCCATCAAGGTCCTAGCAATCTTCCTATGGGGAAAGAAAAAAGGAACTGCAGAGAGTATAATTCAGGAAAAACAGTGAAGGGCATGTGCCACGAGGGAGAAGGTAGTGTATATTAACACATACACACACACACACACACACACACACACACACACACACACACACACACACACACACACACACACACACACACACACACATCTGTGTATGCACACATGAGTATGCTTGTGCCTGCACATGAATCTGTGTGGTCATATTTCTGCATGTGGACCCATTGACATCATGTATGCCTGTTATCAATTTGCTTTGTGGCTATCAAATTCAAACTTTTGAATAGCGAGAGTGAGATAAATAAAGAGTGACAGTATTTTTAACAACACAGGAAAAACTTATAGGGTTCACCTCATTTCCACAAACTCCACCTGATTACCATAATAATCAAGGAACCTAGGCAATCAAACCCACAGTGCAGTGGATAATCTAGCATATTAACACATCAGGACAACAAAAAAACTTACCAAGCCAAGAATAAAACAAAAAAATGTAAATATAAATAGTAGTAATAAAAATAACTTCTATAATTTTGTTCAGGAGGAAAGTCCCCTGCATTCCTCAGATGGAGGGGTTGCAACTCTTCCCCCCACCACTGTTGCTTATATATACTAAGTCTGAGGTCACACACAAGGAAAATGGGAGAAGCAAGTACTTTGTAAATCCAATCACTGCCTCTCCTCTGGGGCTGTGTGACCTTCACAAACAAGAAAGAATAAAGCCACCAAATATACACTAATAAAACCATTAGAATAATCTACATCAAAAGTCTTAACAGCACAGTGCATGACCATCCTATCAAAAAATGAAATGTTAAGGAGTCTCACTCAATTGTGTGGTCACTCATAAGTAAAGCTCAATGAAAGGAGACTCAAAGAAATGGAACCTGTTAAGCCATGCCATTTCCTGTCAACTATAATAAAAGAAGATGGCCGTTCTTGATGAGCCTGTAGCTGGGTCTAGACAGCCAGCTTAAGGTATCGCACAATTTTTCTGTATATGTTTGCAAAGGTTAGGTACAGACAGCTGGGGATTTCAGGTGTTTCACAGTGAATCTGGAGACTGACACATTTAATAGTGTGGCAGGCATGGTCACTTTCATAAAATTCATGAGTAATCAACTGGGATAGCTGAGATTCTGTAACTAGTGTTTCTTTATGGCTTATACAAGTATAAGCTATCACCATTTCTTGCTGATTCAGATGCACAGTCAAGTATTCCATGTGTCTGAGAGGCATTATTCACATCAGACTCCTACCAGTTTGGATTTGTAAAAGGCAGATCATGTCTCCTAAACCTGATTGACTTCTTTGAAGTAGTCACCAAAGCCATAGATGCGGGCAAAATGGTTCACACAGCTTATCTAGATCTCGCCAAGGCTTTCGACACCATCCCCCACTCTAGAATTATAGATAAGCTCACTAAACTAGGTATAAATCCCTATGTCACAAGATGGGTTGCCAAATGGCTCATAGACAGAACCCACTGTGAAAGTAGCAGACTCCAAATCTGACTTCAGACCAATGACAAGTGGAGTACCACAGGGTTCAGTCTTGGGTCCTCTCCTGTTTGGTATCTACTTCTCTGAAGTGCAGGTCAACACAGAAGGTCTTTGGCTAACAAAGTTTGCAGATGACTGTAAACTAGGAGCCATAATCGAAACTCCTAACAATGTGGACAAACTACAAAAGGGCCTCACTGAGACAGATACCTGATGTCAAAGCCATGGCCTGAAGCTCAATGCCAAAAAGTGTATTGTCATCCCCTTTGGTAAAAACTCTGTACCCATGAACTACCACATAGCTGGTAGTCTACTTAATGCCAAAATGTGATAAGAGACCTTGGGACACAGGTGGACAGTAGTCTCTCCTTTGATAATAACATCGCCACAGTGGTCAGGAAATCCTTCTACGTGGCTCATCTCATCACAAAAGGATTCTCATCCAAAAAAAGAGGTCATTGTTCCCTCTACTCATCACTCATTAGACCCATTATAGAGTACAATGCCCCTTTTGGTATGTACCTCACAAGACATCTACAACAACTGGAAAGACCACAGAAATACCTCACAAAGAGGATTACTGGCCTCAAACAGATGCCCTATGCAGACCGTCTCAAAAAACTACAGCTTTACTCCATCGCATATCACCTACTCAGGGGCGATCTCTGCCTAACATACAAAGCTATGTCAAAAACAGAGCTGTTGGACATGCTCCACTTAATGAAATCCCAATCCCTCTGAGCTACACGCTCTAGGGACCTAAACCTTGTCACCGCAATAAACAGAACAGGCTGGAGGGATAGATTCCTGTCCCAGAGACTTCCCATACTTTGGATCAGACTACCTATCTATGTCAAACAGAGCTCCTCATTAGCACTCTTCAAGAAAAATCTTGATGATTGGATGGGAAATGGGAAATTCAACCCGGGGATCACTTCTGTGGCTCTGCTCGACAGGGACACAGGAAAATAATTTTCTTGAGTGGCGAAAGCCAGGGTACATTTTTTGGCTAGGCTTGTATGGGCTCTAGGGCCAATAGCCTAGTACCTACCTATGAACCTATGTATAATCTGGATGCCAAATGGGACTTAATTTTCTATCCTAAAGCTAATGACTTTCGGCTTTTCCTGGTTAGGGGTTGCCACAGTGGAACTCCAGTCCGCTAATGATTGGCAGTGAATTTTTACGGTGTCGAGGTACCAGCCTGATGCCCAACCTTCAGAGAAGGCACACCCATTCATGCACGCACCTATCTGCATGTCTTTAAATGTCACTTGACCGTGAGGAGGACATGCCAACTCCATATGGATATTCCTTCTGAAAAAGGCCGGATTTGTAATAATTTTCTATTCATGGTGGACATGTTTTTTATTGTACTTTTTTTTTTTTTAAGTGATGTGATCATGAGGTTTTAATATATGTAGTACTGGAATTTACACCAAACTTAACATCATACCTTTATAACAATGTAATACTTGTTTGTTATGAATGTTATGGTAGTCTATTTTGATGAATGTTTTTCAGTCTATGCTTGAATAACATGAAAACATAGTCATAGTGAGTTTTTCATCCTATATATGCAGAATCTAGTATTTTCCTTATATCTAGGATAAATAATCTGTAAGAATCTACTGTTTTCATATTATAGAGTGTCTTCATAGGGGTTCTGTCCATCTTTGTTTCCACATTCTGCTTTTAGCTCTTTTTTAACTATGCCCTCCCTCCTCTCATTAATTACATATCATGTCCTTTCACTTGCCATACTCTGTTGTTTTAGTTAATTTTCCCTACAGCTTGTCTGAGTTCATTCATAGGATCATAGGTGATCACTAGGCTATTGACTTCAGAGGTCATTTTAAGCCTAACTGTTTCAACCCAATGTAATACCGTAGAGGTACTAGTCAATATCCAAGATTGCATTTAGTGATGACTGCCCATGTCCAGGAGGTTGTGGGTACTATCCCTGGAAAGAATTTACAGTACCCTATCCACTCATCCAGGTTCCTCTTGAACAGTATCATAGAGGCGCTCTGTTTCACATGAATTGGTAGCCTGTTCCAAAGATGTGGCAGTCGCTGGGAGATAAATCTGTCCCTTCACCATGTCCTATTTAAGTCCCAGGCCATATTTAAGTCCCTGGAACAGGCAGTCCTAGACTCATTTGATTTACGAATATGCAATAAGTTTATTAGGTTTGGGTCTTGGGTTGCTCTGTAGGCCAGGCATACGTCTCCCTTAAGAAATTTATACGATACAAGCCAATTATTGAAACCAACCATTTTTTGTTTATACTGTGGCATCATTCTAAGTGAGGGTAGTATGCTGCTCAAGGCTAGGGACATACCTGCCTGTGACATATTCAAAGAGCTCGACCACATCTCTTTTAATATAGTCCAGTGAGGTACATTTCAGGTCATTCACATCAACATGAATTATGACAGTCATAACGGTACTTTTTGCTGAGAGACCTGAGTGCAATTGTACTTAAACAATTTCTACACGGATGAGAGGATTTCTTGATTATACATTGGGCAGGATTCACGAAGCCTCTGTGTAAGAGATACAAGGCTTACACGGAGGCTGCAGTTAAATGGTAATCCGTCAGCATGTCATGCATATGCATGAGGGCATGCTGAATCACACCTAAGGCTAACACGGTCCATGGAAGACAGTAGGGGGTGTGTCCATAGGCCGAGCCCTGCAAGCGGACACGCCCCCAGAAGAGTAAAAGTGCCCAAAGTAAACCCCCACGACAGAGTACGTGGAAATGTGAATAAACACAACACAACACATGCCCCCACAGACTATGAACATAAAATTATATAAATGAACATGTTATATTTTTATTAATTGTAAAGATGTTTGCCCGTGAGTGCGCTCGTTTGCGCGGGCGTGCCCGTAGCTCAGCCACAGTTAGCAGTAAGTGGAAAAGCATATAAGAACTAACTATGCAAAGTAAGCCAAAAAGCAATAGCGTAGCGGTAGAAACGTCAGCTGAAGAACAGGCAGTCATGGTTCGAGCCACCACAACATCAATTTTTATTTTTAGTGAAATAAGCATGAAACAAGTCCCTGACATATATGTACACATATAAAATTATATTTTATGTAAAATGTAATGAAATAGGCCATTTATTTTGAAGAAATGTGAGATAACAAAATAATAAAAAATGTCAGATGTGCCCATAGCTGTGCTATAGTTTAACAAGTTGAGTGCATCTGCCCGTAGGTGAGCAGTGGTTTAACAGGTGCAAAATGAGTGCCCGTAGGTGAGCAGTGATTTAACAGGTGCAAAATGAGTGCCTGTAGGTGAGCAATGGTTCAACAGGTGCAAAATGAGTGCCCGTAGGTGAGCCGTGGTTTAACACGCTGAAATTGTGTGCCCCTAGCTGAGCGTATTATGCGTGCTGACAGCCAAATGAAGTGTAAACCAGCGTAACCCATTTGCGCGGAGCTGCGCACCGCGCCAACAAGCTAACCGATGGGCAACGTTGAGCAAGCTGTAACAAAACTGCCTTTACACAGACACACCCCCTAGCCTGTCTAGACAGTCATAAAATATAAAAAGCAGTGGACAGGTTCGAACCCAGGATACCATGCACCATAGTCAAGGTACTGAACCACTAAGCCATGACAGCTGTACTTAGAAATGCAGTAATAGCAAATATATAGGAATGAATAGAAAGAGGAGCATGACAAAGCAGGATTTGTGAAGCTGATACAATTCCAAAATGGCCAATCACAGATAAGTGCGGGAAAAATGGCATATATAAGCCCCATAGGCGGGAATACACAGCATAACCGATTGTAGAACTAACTTGCAGCCAGAATGTCAGGAGTAGGTGAGGGTAGTTGCTTCCGAGCACAGAGGTGGGGCATTGAGGAGTCCAGATATATGGTCTGGCTCCTTGTCCACAATCATGAGGCCCAACTCATGCAGGGCCAGGTCCTGTGGGGAGCATATAGGGCTGAGGCGTGGGACCGGTTGGCTCATGATCTCACCAGTGCCATAGGGATTCCAAGGACTGGTGAGCAGGTCCATCACCACCATGCGGACCTGAAGAGACATAAGCAGGACCAACTGAACCTTTGGATTCAGGAGGCCCGGCAAATGCCCAACACCCCACTACTGAGTAAGTTACATTTAATTATGTATGTAAGAAATTAACCTAGCTGATATTATGGAGATGTGTATTCCAATATTACTTTATTTATATTACAGCTGCAGGTGTCCGTTCTGCGAACCGCAGAGCCTATGGCGATAGGCTGGTGCGGTTGCGCCACCAGGCAGGTCAGTAATCCTCTCCTTGTAACTGTAAATAAATATAAAAGTATGACAGTTAGCAGAAGAGTGTAGTGTAGTCACTAAGTTATAAAATGTGCAAGTAACAGTGTAAGAGTGTTTGCAAGTATTGCTTGATTACAAAAGTGCGTTGCAGTCTGTAATCCAAACAGAAAAATAAAAATGTCTGAAATAAAGATGCCCCACCTGTAATATAATAGTACACAACCTGCAGCAGGCTGAAAAGTACAGCTGCAGAAGATGAGCAAATCACATGTGTGAAATATATCCCTGTTGAAATACTGAAACATGACAGAAGTGAGACTGTTGGAAAGGATTGTAATAACTACAGGTAAAACATGTAAATAAAGCCTAGAAGTAAGTACCATCCTGAATAGTAAAATTAAAACAAGTGAGAGAGTGTGAGAAAGAGTTATGAATCCACCAATAAAGTAGTAATAACCCCTGAATAAAGTATACTGCAGTTAGTACAGAATGAAATGAATGTGACAAGCAGAACCAAACTGCAAAATGTGTTCAAAATGTTCCTGCAGCTGGAATGTGTATCCCAAAATCTGGATATGTTGCTCTCAGTCTGCAATATGCAGATAGTATGAATGTCTGAAATACCAAACATCCACAGTTGTCTATAGCTATATAAAGCAAATGTAGCAGGATGATGTAGCTGAACAAAGCCAGATATGAACGTGTATGAATAACAATAAAATGTATATTGATGTAGCAGTAACAGTCCTATCACCAACTTGAAGTAGTTATCACATAGGAAACTGTAGGTAGAACAGTAGTGTGTATATATCTGCAGCTATTAGAAATGTACAGCATATGTATTGGTATTTGAAGGTGTTAATTATATTTTCTTCACCCTACCCTATAACCACATATAATCCATTCCACATGAAATTGGTATGTGCAATCACAATTAACACCCCTGGACATTTGTCCTGTTGGGTCATACATATTTGCATGTACGTTGATGCATCTGCCCTGTTCATACATCCAAACCTGATGGCCTGTTGCCATCAATCAACCCTGCATGTTGTTGGACTGTGTATTGCTGTTCAAATTATGCATGTGTTATGCTCGCTGTTCAGTGGTGTGAATATCTGGGTGTTTGGTTAATGGGAATACTAATGCATACTGTTACAACTAATTGCGAATGGTATTGTATGTTACTAACCCAAACTGTCATGACATAATGCAAAACATAGGACGACAGGGAAAGCGGGTTCCAGCGGACCCACCTCTCCCACCTCAGCTGACGAGTGCACCTTGCAGTAGTGCCCAGTCCGGACCCTCCTCCGGTGGCCCTGTGCCACCTGCGGGTGGAAGCGCTGCAGGGGATGGGGCTCGTCCCCCCTCTGCAAGTGTGGCCGGAGGAGAACCACCACTCACCCTCCATAGTGTCCGGACTGTGGTGCGTAGGGAGATCCAGGAATCTGTTCTTGGGCCCCTACGCCAGCTTGAGGCACAGGTGGCACAACTTACGGGCATGCCTGTTGCCAGGCCTACACAGCCCCCAGCACAGCCCTGTCCTGGGCAGTGAAGGTACAGTGGCAACTGCCCATGGGTGGGGATATCAGTCCCACTGTTGCCATCTGTGGGCTCATGGGCTCTGGATATCCAAACATCCATCCCCGTCAATGGTGTAACCCCCCACATGTGTCATACACTGCCCCTGTATGCGTCTTGTTTGTCTTGTATGTTGACCTACCCAACCTACCTCCCCAGCTATACCGACTTCCTTTACCTGACATACCACTCTCACCTGAAAAAAAAAAAAAAAAAAAAAAGGGCACTCTGTACCCATAAAAGAATTACGCCCCATACATAGCTGCCCATTTCTCACACATGTCTGCTGGACATGGAAACTGTCAATTACAATTGGCTGTACAAGTATTATTGTTGTCCTTACACCTCTCTCAGGGGTGGAAAGTATCAAATGTCACACCAAATTACAAACATATGCACAGCTGTTGCTGATGAAGAAATGGGCAGCTATGGGCCTTACCTACATCCCTCCTGCAAAACCCAAGCTTGTTTTCCTACTGTCTTACCCTCTTTGTGACCCCTTTTTCACCACTTTCCTGTCTCCCAATTTTCATTTCTTTCAAAGAAAATAGCGCGGGTGTGCGTACGAGTAAGCACTTTTAAGCAGTTGTAAGCGAGTGTGTGCAGAGCTGAACGCAAGTGCGCATGTGGGAGCTCCACGCAAACCAGCGCTAACCTGGTTACAACTGCTTAAAAGTGCCTTAGTCACTCTGAATGACAGGTCCTGTAGTCAGTTCAAAAGCAAAATAAAATCCCACTGTCAGTCCCAAACCCAGGACCTTGGAAACAGTAGTCTGCATGACTTACCACTAAGCCATGACTGTTATATAAGAACATTGTGCTACAATAAATATATCATGTAATAGTAGGAATGAATGTAAAGGGAATATAGGATGTGTAGTACAGAAAGCATGTCATGTATATTTACTGTCAAATCTAGTGGATTTCTATAATAGTAGTGTGTGAACAGAAACAGCCATGCTAGTTGGTAGCTAGTAGGTAATAATGTCAGTTATTATATATATATATAAATATATGTATATAAATATATGTATATATATATATATATATATATATATATATATATATATATATATATATAGTTGTAGGTGTCAGTGTACATACACACTTAGTACAGGAAACAGGAGAGATGAATGGAGAAAGGTTAATCTACAACACAGCCTGAATTATGAGAGAGATACTAACCTTTACACTCACAAAACAGTGTCCACAGCATACCAGCATGGTCCCCCCCCTTACAATCTGAAAGGGCAATGCCTATCTCACATACCCTTTTATAGCACTGTCCTGAAATCACAGTGAGAACTGCAATCAGTACACAACTGACTGCATGCAATCAGCAAATGCTGGCTAACAATTGGTGCAGAGGCCATCACATGGACATATGCAGATACCTACAAAAGCATCCTGTACTCCCAGTCCACACATGCAATACTTTCATTGCACCGTCTGGAGGCAGAGATAGAGAGAGAGAGAAAAAGAAAGAAAAAAGGAAATAAAAACACAAACAAAAACTACACTTAAGAAAAACTAAGTTGAAGCTGTCATCAGTGACAGTATCAAGCTAGGCTAGCAGCAGCAAGAACCTATACTAACAGTAACGCAACCAGCTGTGACAAACACAGGTAAAGTAAAGTAACAATTTAATAGTCTACATACTGTGAACCCTCCATATGTGTTATTGGTCTGTATCTATATGTATGTCTATGTGATAAGTTGTGTGTACGTTGTTTTACCCAAAGGGGATGACTATACATTTCATGCCATTCAGTGTTAGGCCATGATTCTGGCACCAGTTGTCCGTTTCAGTGAGGCCTGTCTGTAGGATGTGTGTGCCAGCTGGCCTAGTGTGCAGTCATCTGGGAACTTTGTCATTCACAACCCGCCCATGTTTGCTTTCACAGCTGAGAAGTAAATGCCATACATGAGGGGTTCTAGGACAGAGCCCTGTGGGATACCACTTGTGACTGGCTTTGAGTCTGACATGTCTCCTGCAATGTTGACTTTATGGATTCTGTTGTTCAACCAGTTTGCAACCCATCATGTGACATATGCATTAACATTTAAGCTGATGAGCTTGTCTGTGATGCCTGAGTGGAGTATTGTGTTGAAGGCCTTAGTCAAGTCCAGGTAGGCTGTATGGACTGCTTTGCCCTCATCAGTGGCTGTAGTGACTGTTTTGAAAAAGTCAACCAGGTTCAAAAGGCAGGATCAGACCTTCACAAAGCCAAACTGGGTGGGATCAAGTGTCTGTAGGTCCCCAATATTGCTGTATATGAGTTCCATAATGAATCTTTCCATAGCTTTGCAGACCAGGCTGGTTAAGCTTATGGGGTGGTAGTTCCCAGGGTCAGTAGAGATGCCTCCTTTGTGGAGTGGGACAACTGTTGCTGTACACCAGGGTTCAGGTACATATCCCATAGTAAGGCTAAGGTTAAATATCAGTTTTATATGCGGTTGTAGCTCCTCTTGGAGTTCACGTAGCACACATCCAGGGATACCAGCAGGTCACATTGATGCTGTGTGTTCTGCTTTGCTGAGGGCAGCCCTCACCTGGACATCTGAGATGACAGGGAGGTTACATTCAGCTGTGATAAGTATTTCTTCTTTTGGGGGAGAGGGAGGGGGGATATTTGCACTGAACCTGTCTGCCAAAATGTTGCCAATATCTGTGGGTTCAGTGAATTATATGTAGTTGTGTACTAACTCTGAGCATATCTGAGGCTTTTGGTCCATGTTTCTAACAAAACTGAAGAAGGCCTTGTGGTTATCTTTAGTGTCCTTGGCCATGTCTCTCTCAGAGTTGGCCTTGGATGTTGTTATGAGAGAACTTAGCTTATTACTAGTGCCGACCACAGATGCCTTCCCTTTATGTGATTCTGCTCTGTCCTGCAGTAGCCTCCTTCTGTCATTATACAATATGTCTTTGGCTGGGGTCCACCAGACAGGATGCTTAACCTTTGTGCATAGGGTCTGGGTTAGAATTGTGTGTGCATGTTCCATGCATTCTTGGGGATGTCCGTGGGAAGCATTTGCAAAGGTGTCAGCATTGTGGGTTGTGGCTTCCACTGGCCCAGTGGGCTGCATGGATACCATCTCAGTCCTAACAAGTGAAGATCTGTCTATTCACATATATTCCATATGACTGTGTGTATATCCCAGCATGCCTGATGCAGTAACTGTATTGCTGACCTGAATTGTTATTGTTGTCTACACCCATAGTAAGTACCATAGTGTAACAGCTGCACATTATTGCATACCGGTGGTAAGGATGTCAACAGATAGCCACATACATAGGTAGCACAGGGGAGAAGGTAATGCAAGTAGTGATACGCAATGATGGACATGTACACTAATGGTGGCATGTTGCCCACAACAACTATGCAATGTGGATGTTTGCGCATGTTGATATGTGTGCAGTACCAATTTAATTTAAATTAAATTAAATATTAAATAATATCAGTTTTACCATGGACATCTGAGCTGTGCATCCCTGGGTACATGTTTATAGTGCCTGCATATTTGCACTGTTACCTACTGGAAGTGGTACCCCTTCTTTGTTGTACAATGGACTACTTCCAGCCCTGCTTACTGTAGCTTTGTTTGCATGCATGTTTGCTTGAGGTTCCCTGGAACACTGATTCCACCTGCAATGCAGATTTACAGAGATTCTGTGGATTCCTAGTGACATCTGCATAGCGTACTATACGTATGTCAATTTTCCACTTGACAGAACGTCACTGTCTGTCCAGTTCGCATGTACGTTGCCTGTGACACATTGCATATGACTTACCTGGCATTTACCCACGTGTGCAGTCATAAATGCCAGTGCTATGAAATCAGTAGCAGTACACCCACACATACTCACCTTCAGTATGTTGTTCCCCATTGGCCCTATGTGTTGGTAATCATCATGGCAATCACACTACTATGGTAGCATGTGCAAAGGTAACCCGTGAATCACCTCTATGGTCCAGTTGTGGTTTATGTGACTCATGTGGCAATGTCACAGCTTCCACATGTATGCAGTCAACTCTCTCCCCTGGCCAGAAACGTACAACACATGTGTGAGATGCAACCACATAGCCAATCTGGGGACTGAGCACTCTGAACCCAGTACTGCCATACCCTGTCTTGTGGCATGACATACTACAGTGACTACAATACCAGTCTGACATAGACCTGCACTGACAGCAATCCGAACACACTGGGGCATACTTGGAGCCTCAGAATAGCATCCTGCCTGAGCAGCACACACCTCCGCAGCTGGCACACAGGCATACGTTAAGTCAGAACAGAGCACATGCCACACATGGTGCACACATCCCGTGTGCCACACACGCACAGCCTGTAGGGCTACACAACACCCCTGCTAAAGATGTGTCAGGTACCTCTCTTGGCCGGTGCAGTGGGGTCCTGCTCAACAGGCTGTACATGGTGAAGGTCACAGTGATATGCTCGTGGTCCACCACATAACACATGCATACATGTCAGTCAGAGGCATGGACACATATGACTCAGTCATTGTCCATGCCACTATGGATGACCTGAGACATACCTCCCTGGACTACATGATAGGGAACATAGAAGGGCTCTCTCAGCATGTGGCACAGGCTGGTATGAGCCTGACCTTGGTTGCCATCATACCCTCACCAGATATGCTACCACAATATGTGGGAAGGGTGTTCTATGTCTACATTCTGCTCAATCTCCAATGTCATTCATAGGGTATCCAATGGCTGTCAGTGTGTGCTTACATGCTAGGGAAGCCACAATGATTTGCGAGGGGCAGCTTGCACGTGTCACCCATGGGCCATTGTATATTGGCAAAGCCCCTTGATACACACATAGTGCCTTTTGCTGCAGGGCACAGATTTCATAGCCACCTCCGCGGGTATCACACGGGATAGGACACTAACAGTAATGCTACACAACACCAGCAGTGTACACCGCAAGATGCATGCACTGGACACTGTCCTCAGCACAGTAAACTGCAATATCTGTGCAGTAACAGATTCCTGATTCACGGCTCACAGGTGCAACCCATTACTGCCAGGTTATACCTCATACCATGCCTGTCGTCCCCTACACATGTACCACACATGAACGGGGGGGGGTGGTATCTCAAGGCATCACAGATACACACACCTCCAGGTTGTTGGCACAGCACAAAGCATCAGGGCCTATCCATGTGCAGCTAACAGTGTGTTGGACTGCCTTCTGGTTCATAGCCTGGCACACACAACCCTCCCATACACAGGAAACCCACCTGTCCTCCCTAACAACACTGGGAATATGACGGTCTCTAGATATGTCTTTATATGGCTGGACTGCATCCAGCCAAACATTGTGTGTGAGCATTACTGTAGCTACAACACACTAGCTGAAAGGTTCCCAGCATGTAGTCACTGAATTGCAGTGGAACAACATGTTACCACTCCCACAACAGGTGGGAACATGCAGCACCTGTTCATCGACTACATGTAGACTATATGGCCCAGACCAGATGTGTATCCCCCGCTGTTAGGATGATACCATATACAACTCACACTGTATATACACATACCGCATGCACCCCCTGCACAGTAAGACACAGTCATAATGTTATGCAGTGCAAATACCATTTATTCACTTGAGGCACGTGTCAGACATGGTAACTATTGAAGGTCACAGGTATATATGTGTATGTGTCACACACATACATCATGTGTGCATTGCCATTGCTGGTTTAAGCAATGTCATGCATTGTTATGAACAACAACCCACACATGGTCATTTTGTGTGACACAAACACACGTGGCAGTTGTGGGTTTCCAAAACATACCTATCTGTGCATTGACAGTAGTAATAGACCCAGTAGCGGAGTGCACTATTGGCATTACTGGGCAATTATCCCTGTTTGGCTGTACAGATAGTGTGGTGACATCACCTGTGTTTACTGGGGGAATATGCAGCATCTGGTGTATTGTAGTAGCTGCCAAAAGGAACTGTTCTCTCACACCCTACTACCCCCGCCACACACACTTGCCATTTGCAGGATTCATACCCCTACCTAACTATGTTATGACACGTGAGAGAGATGCATTAGCAAAGCACACTATTCAAGTTACTGGGAGGGTCCTCTTCTCCGGCTGTACTTATAGGGTGCTGACATCATCAGTGTTTGGAAAGGGTAATGTGCATCATGTAGTGTGTTCTCCTGATTGCCAAAAAGCACATGTCTTTCATACAGAATTGCACACACACAAATTCTCCTCATCCTAACACACACACTTGCAGCATTCAAACCCCTACCTAACTATGTTATGACACTTGAGAGAGATGCATTAGCAGAGCACGCTATTCGAATTACTGGGAGGTTTCCCTTCTCCAGCTGTACTTATAGGGTGCTGACATCATCAGTGTTTGGAAAGGGTAATGTTCATCATGTAGTGTGTTCTCCTAATTGCCAAAAAGCACATATTTTTCATACAGACTTGCAAGCACACAAACTCCCCTCATCCACACACTTGCAGGACTCAAACCCCTACCAAGCTATGTTATGACACTTGAGAGAGATGCATTAGCAGAGTGCGCTATTCGAATTACTGGGAAGTTTTCTTTCTCCGGCTGTACTTATAGGGTGCTGACATCATCAGTGTTTAGAAAGGGGAATGTGCATCCTGTAGTGTGTTCTCCTAGATGCCAAAAGGGACATTCCTTTCATGCAGACTTGCACACACACTAATCCTCCTCCACACACACTGGGCATTTGCAGGATTCAAACCCCTACCTAACTATGTTATGACACTCGAGACGGATGCATTAGCAGAGCACGCTATTCGCATTACTGGGAGGTTTCCCTTCTCCTGCTGTACTTATAGGGTACTGACATCATCAGTGTTTAGAAAGGGGAATGTGCATCCTGTAGTGTGTTCTCCTAGTTGCCAAAAGGGACATTCCTTTCATACAGGACTTGCACACACCCTAACCCCCTTCCCCACACACTCGGCATTTGCAGGATTCAAGCCCCTACTTAACTATGTTATGACACTCGAGATGGACGCATTAACAGAGCACACTATTCGGATTACTGGGAGGTTTCCCTTCTCCTGCTGTACTTATAGTATGCTGACATCATCAGTGTTTAGAAAGGGGAATGTGCATCCTGTAGTGTGTTTTCCCAGTTGCCAAAAGGGACATTTCCCTCACACAGACTTGCACACACAACAACCCCGCTCACCCACCCACCCACACACACACACACACACTGAGCTTTTGCATGGTTCAAACCCCTACTTAACTATATTATGACACTTGAGGGAGATGCATTAGCAGAGCGCGCTATCCGAATTACTGGGCATCTGTTCTGCACCTGCAGTATTTATAGGGTGCTGACAACTTTATTTCTACAGAGGTATGTACATCTAGTACTACCTGTCAGGTGGGGGATGGCATATATATGCATTTGCAGCCACCTACTTCAGGGTCAGATATGCACATCGCACTGGCAGGTTATGTTCTATACCATGCTTCGTGACCACAGGACCTGTAACACACAACACAACCAGTCCAGAACACCCCTCCCACATCCAGGACACACACTTTGCTTCCCTGGGAACAGTGCCAGAATATGCAGGTGTTCACATACACCATTCCAGTTGTTAACGTCAGGTACAGGCATATTGTGTGTGGGAACTACTCAGGCCTCTACAACATTACCCTACAGCCACTACATTTTGTGGGTCCATGTGCTATGGCAGAACCACTCACCACAGCCACATGGGGGAATACATATTGCACCTGACCATCTGCAACATGGGAACTCACTGTTCCACACCAGAGGAAGACCACCATTGTTGATATCTGACCATTCCCACCATTCCCTGGACATCCATATCCCATCCCCACCCCCCAGGCAAGGTTGTCACTGCAAACAAACTGTATTTATCACAAGCAGATTTTACACTTGTGAAGACTGAGGTGGAAGACTTCAAAGGACCCATGCTGGGGGACTATACTGGCCACTCTGCATAATCCTTGACAATTGCATTCTATGAGCATGTGGACAGTTTGCATTGATCATGCTATCCCAAATATACCCATGACTGCTCCACAACAGGACACCTGGCAGGTGTACACCAGCCATATATGAGCTGTCCAACAGACAGAGTGAGCTAATACATTGCAGAGCTGTAGCCCACAGAGGGAGGACATCTCTGAACAGTACCGGCACGACACTTCAATCCCACATAATCATCACGACACAGTGTTGACAGTGAAATTGTCCAGACAATGCAGATAAGGCTCCCCTCAGTCTGTTATTGATGGCCACTTACTGTTAGAGGTCCTCAGCAACCCTCTTCCAGCACACACCAACAACATGGATGTGGCTTAGCACATTCAAACCCTGGGATCTCCACTGTGTCCCTGCTTGACAGAGGCACAGCACACTAGCCTCACACGATGCCTTATGTGACCTACTCTACAGTGGAACAGTAGCCTACTATACTAGGGAGGCAGATGCCAAGCACACTCTGGCTATGCTGTCATTCCCTAGGGCAAACAACCTAGTGTTGACCTCTACACCAATATGTTTAATTGTCAGATGCACATTATTTGTTGCTGATAGACTGTTTGCAGGTCTTTATTGCCATAGCATTCCCTGTTTGTATGAACGTGTGTATCTGTGGAAGATGTTTGCATATGGGAGGGATCCACTATATGACGTATGTCTCTGTAATCATTTAACTGTGTGCACTGGGCAGATTACTGTAATGTGGTTGGTTCCTGGAATAACACGTACACATACCAGATGTGTGTGGCCAACTGCTAAACTGTGATTTGGCCTAAGTGTGTGAGCATGCCCAGTTCAGCCTTCCCATGGCATGTTGTCTGACATATGTCTCATTTATCAAAGTGTGCGAGCATGCCCAGTGTGTGCTTTCCATATGTTTAACTCTGCAGCCCACCACATTTGTGGATGTGTGTGAACTTCAACAATATCTCCTGTTTATGGTTGTGTGTTGTGTGTCATGTTGTGTAGTTGCTGTCCAACTGCTTTGTGTGTGAACACAACAGGGATTATACTGTGCCTGCATGGTTTGCATGGGATACTTTGCATACAGTTGTCAACATCCTTTCATACTGACCTAACACTGTAGTACCGTATAGAGTACTGGTTCAGTATTTTCACTGTGGTGGACAGTATACTGGGCTTTAGACCTATCACTGCTTTACATTTCCATAGTGAGCACAACAGCCTGGTTAGAGGCCAGTTGTGCACATCTGACCATGTTGCATTATGTTCAGATATGAACTACTGATACCAGGCTTGTCCAACATTGGTAGTGTATACCACAACATAGGTGTACATTGGCAAACAGTAGCGATGTGCCCTAGGCCATATCTAATGCTAGTCAGAGAGTGTGTTTGTCCTTCGACACACATTGTAAGTGGAGTTTGCCATAACATATGTCATGGTTAGTATACTGTGCCTCCGTCTACCTGTGACATAACAGTGATACCCAGGGTAAACCTACCATCTCCCATCCACTCATCATGATTCCTCTTGAGGTGAATCGATGAGTGACTCTATGGATAACCTGTACTGGGAGTTTACTCATGAGTGGGTGTGGCTTCTGTGTTATGGATCATGCAGTACAGCTTGTCCTATGTATGTCAGTGCTGGGGTTTAGGTCTCTCATGTGCATAGCTCACTTCCATTCAGATTGTACAAGGTGCAGCATGTTCATTGATTCCAGCTTGGACATGGCTTTATACATCAGGCACAGCTTGCCTCTGGGTGGGCAGTATGGCAGTGTGTGGAGCTGCAGTTTGTTTAATCAGGTAACACATGGCATCTGTTCAAGCTCTTTGCTACTCCTGGTGAGGTACTGTTGGGGACTTTACAGTTGATGGAGGTGTCTTCTGAGGTACATCCCACAGGGGCTATTGTAGTCAATTGTAACGCTGATGAAGGATGACTGCAGAGCCACAATGACCTCCCCTTATCTAGATCTGACAACCTTCATGATTAGGTGGGTATATGGTATGTTTCTGTGAACACTACAGCCACATGTTTGTCCAATGCAGGATATCTATCACCTTGTGTCCCCAGGTCTCTCATTACATGTTAGGTACGTAATGGGTTAACACCTATGTGGTAATTGGTGGGCACTTACTGTACATCCATGGAGGTTGACTATACACTTTTCTGCAATTAGCTTGCTGACATGGCTATGGCACCAGTTGTCTGTTTCTATGTGGCCCTTTTGTGGGATGCTTGTGTCAGCTGGGGGTCAGATATGGTGGGCAGTTTGTAGTCCTCTGCATACATGTTCAGACACAGTCCTTCCATGTTGGCCTGTACCTATGGGACATATATACCAAACGAGGGAGGTCCCAGGACCAAGCCTTGTGGGATGCCACTTATATCTGGTTTGTAGTCTGACATGGCTGCAGCATGTCTGACCATGTCAGTTCTGTCCTTGGTCTGGTTTGCAACCCCTCTACTGACATAGGGGTTTATATTTAAGCTGGTGAGCATATCTATACTGAACACGTAGGGTATTGTATGGAAGCATTTGCAAGGTCCAGCTACGCTGTGTGGACCACATTGCCCTCATCAATGACCTTAATGACTATTTCAAATGGGTCAAACATGTTTAGGGGCAGGATCTGCACTTAAGAAAGCCACACTGGGTAGGGTCCAGTATCAGTAGGTGCCCGATATCTTTATGTCTGTGGTACATGCTGATCCTTTCCATAGCTGTGCAGACCAAGCTTGTCAGGATTCTGGGGTGGAAGTTTGCAGTATCCATTTAGGCAACACCTTTGTTGAGAAGGACCACTGTTGTTGTACACTACTCTTTGGGTACATATCCTGTGGTAAGGCTGACATTGAGCAGTAGTATGATTTGGCATTCCATTCTTCTTGGAGTCCATGTTGGATTCAGCCCAGGACAACAACTCATACCATTGCTGCTGTGTGTTTTGCTTTGTAGATGCTGGCTGTTACCTCAGCATCTGCAATGTCAGGGGGCCAGCAGTCTGCTGGGATAGATATTTTGCATTCTGGGGGAGGAGGTTGCACTGCACCTGTCAGGTTGTATGTTGGCAATATGTGTGTGTGTTTGGTATGTTGTTTGTAATATTTGTATGATTCAGAGCATATCTGTGAATTCCCAACACAGTTCCTACCATCAGTTGAGTAAGCCTTGGGATTATCCTTAGTGCCCTGTACAATTTGTATCTTCACAGGTTCATAGGTTCATACTAGGCTATCCACCCTAGGGCATTTGTAAGCCTAGCCAGAGTGTGTCTGTCTTTCGCCGCCCCTTGCTATGTGAATATTATGGCCATTTATGATTTACTTTACTGTGCCTCTGTCTGGACGTGACACAGTGAAGACCCCCAGTGTACATCTATGATCATCCATCCACTTGGCAATATTCCTGTTGAAGAGTGTCAGTGAGGTGCTCTGCTTAACATGGAGTGGGATCCTGTTCCAGGGTGTGGGGAGCCTCTGGGTTATGTATCTGTCCCTCCAGCACATCCTATTTCATTATGTGTTGAGGTTGACATCTGTCACTCTCACAGCTCCAATGGCTTTGATTTTTCTGGGGTGGAGCATGTCCATTACTCTTGTGTTGGACATGGCCTTGTACAACAGACATACAATGCCTCTGTGTAGGCAGTATGTGACTGCATTCAGCTGGGGTGTCTACAGCCAGGCAGCATATAACATATATTTGAGACCCTTTATCCTCTTGGTGAGGTACCTTTGAGGTCTTTCTAACCGCTGCAGGTGTCAGGTAAGGTACATCCCAAATGAGGCATTGTACTAGATTATGGGTCTGATAAGAGAACAGTACAGGGGCACAATGACCTCTGTTGATGTAGATGTGAATCCTTTCATGATATGGTGTCCAATATAGACAGTCTTCCTAGCCACATTGGCAATGTGAGTGTCACATAACAGGTTACTGTCCACTTGTGTCCCTAGGTCCCTGATTACTCCTTCCATACATAATGGTTTACCACCTATGTGGTAATTTGTGAGTACCTTGTTTGGTATTTGGTGGGACATTCATACTCTCCAGTGTCTTCAGGACGTCTGGGTGGGGTTCCTGTGTGTGAGAGTGTGGTCTGTAGCATGCTACAGACTGTACAGCAGTTTTGACTACGGTTAGGTGCACATGGGTGGTCTCCGATGCTTCGTGCATTGTCAGTTACCTGGACGTATGGGTGTCTGTGCTGCATATGGATACTCCCCCTCCTTTTATGTTTTGGTCCAGGTTTTGGGGCCATAACGCATGATATGATGTATAACCTGGTAGTGCTGGTGTGCTGTCAGTAGGCTTGCAGCAGGTTTCTGTCACTGCACAGACATCGATGTTCTCCATACTGGGGAGGGCCTCAGGAGCATGCATATTGTGGTTTACACGTCTGGCATTGGTTAGCATTACCCTTATGTTTCTTACCACTTATGTTTTCTAGGGTGATGGGTTAGTCTTTTCAGCCTTGCCTATGTACGGCTCTATGGAGGTGGCAAAAGCCTTATCCAATATCCAGACATCCAGAGGTAACAGGTGCAAGCCATCCCTGGAACAGCAGCATGGCTTGTCATGCATGACATCCCAAGCAGACAAACATTAGATCCTCTTGGACTGACAGCTGTAATTGTGCCACCTGTTAAAGCTGATCATTCTGTGTTTGTACTGTGGCATCATTCTTGGTGAGGGTAGGATGCTGCATATGGCCAGTGTCATACTGGCCTGGAGTACATACTCAGAGAGCTCATCCATGTCTCTTTTCATGTAGTCCAGGGAGGTACATCTCAGGTCATTCACACCAGCATGGACAATGACTGCATCATATTTCTACTTGCTTTGGGGTGACCTGCATACTTGTGTTATGTGGCGTATTGTAGCAGCCTACAGGCAGCTTACTGTACCCTTTCCCTTGTTCAGTCTGGTGAGTGGGACAGCAGTGTGTCTGCCTATAGGGTCACCTATTACAACTGCATCAGGCATGTTGTTTCTCCTTCTGGCCTGTGACTGTTTGGCACACCAGCTTTGTGTACTATGTGTTGCATGTGCTATGTTTGGAGGTTGTGGTTGCTTGGGGGTCTGCTTTGGAAGCCTCTGTTGGTGTGGTGTGTTTGCAATTAGGGCCTCTGAGAATGTTTTTCTGTGTTTATGTGTTTGGTTTACAGTTGTGATAGGTCTATGTGGGACTGGGTTTGTGGTGTGTGTGGTTACCTTCTCCTCCTGACTAGTTTTGACAGTACTGAGTTGAGGGAGCTCAGCCTCCGGTTTGGATAAATGGTTGCATCTCTCACATATATTTGTATTTATTGGGGGGAGTTGAGGGTTGTCTGTGTACTTGGGGCAGGTGTAACATTGCCTCAGGATTCCCAGATTCTACTTGTTGTAGCTGGCCTTAGTGGATTGTATGTGTGGACATATTTTATTGCCATACCACTGATCAGTGATTACTTCCCTTTTTATGTTTGCTCTATCATGTAGTAGCTTCCTCATTCTCTTGCATGGTTTGGTAATGGTTGGAGTCCAGCATGCCAGATGCCTGCGTGTATGGCATTGCGTCTTGTTGTTATTTGTGATTGCATAATCCAAGCATTCCTGGCTGTGTTCATGGAATGCCTGTATAACAGGTTCTGTGGTGTGTCCCATATTTTGCACCTGCACAGGGCCTTTAATGGATTCCACATCAGTTTGGAGGGGTGCAACTTATGCTTTACACATGTTTTTCACTGTGGTTTTCTGGCCAGGGACTGTGGTCAGGATGTGTATATCCGGTGTGATTACTCTATGGTCTGGTCTTACCAGTGAGGGATACACTTCTCATCTTGCCATCCAGTACCCATGTTGCTGATTATCACATCAAGTATGCTTACCCCTCTTGTGGGTGTGGTACGTTGTTCTTGGGCATTTTGGTTTATGGATTCTAGGAACTTTTCTCCTACAGTGTTGGTGCTAGTATAATGCTCCCAGTGTATGTCTGGGTATTTTCAGTCAACCAATATAATGTGGTTTGGGGGGCTTGATATATTCATGTATTCCAACATAGGCCAGGTGCAGTTCCTGGTGTTAGGATGGTAGTCTGTAGCAGGCTATAAACTGGGAAGCAGTTTTAGCCACTGTTACTTGACCATGGCTAGTCCATGCTGCTTCTTGTTGTGGTACCAACATGGGTGTGTGGTTATCCTTGACAATTATTGCTAGTCACCCTCCTTTTGTAGCTTGTTCCATGTTTTGAGGCTGTACAGCACAGTATGAGGTGTAACCTGGTAGTGTTAGGGTGCTGTTGTGAGCCTTGACCCAGTTTTCTGTTACATGACACTTATCAACATTCTCCATACTGGGTGCGTTTACACTGCACGCATCTTGCTGTTTAGACTTCTGGCATTGGGTAGCATTACATCTAGGTTCTTATCCCTTGTGGTACCTATGGAGGTGGGTTTGTGTTTTGAGCCTTACCTTTTCAGGGCACGCTGTGTGTAATGACAGCCTTTGCCAGTATCCATGAGGCCTGGACTGATAGGTGCACGCCACCCCTAGCAGGTGGAGCATCATGTCATGCTCAGCATGTCATCCCAGGCTGGCACACATTGGCTCCCCTTTGACTAACTGCATTACTTCAGCCAATTATTGCAATTGATCATCCCATCGTCATATTGTGGCATCATGCTTGGTGAGGGTAGGATGTTAGTCAGGGTCCTCAAGTGTGCATATAGTACATGGTGTTACATTACTTAACACATGGCATTCATGCCTCAGGTGGTGCTGCAGGGCTGCCTCTGTCGGATGCACATATTACACTCCTGTACATGTTTGAGAGCAGGTTATGTCATTTTAGGCATCCATGTTATTATATGAGTGAGTCAGAGAGGTATCATTCCCAGGGTTCCTACTGAGCCAGCCTCTTTGCCAAGGCCAGGGCATACTGGGCACACCTCCTTCTGCCTACTGGGGCAGGCTCAGGTTGTTCCTCCTCCGAGTCACGCTCTGCCTGTGATGGCCTTGGCAATGGTGGGGGGCTGTTTGGCCCGGCCCTATGCTGGTCCTGCTGCAGCTGTTTTCGCAAGATCATATTATGTAGCATAGCACATACCATGACAATTTGGGTACATGTAGTTGGTGAGTACTGCAAGGCTCCACCAGATGTGTCCAGACACTGGAACCGTGACTTGAGCAGCCCAAACACATGCTCTATTACATTACGTGTTTGTGCGTGTGCCTCATTATGGCATTCCTGTTCAGGTGTGTGTGCATTTCTGATGGGTGTCATCAGCCACGGCTCCAGTGCATAACCTGCATCCCCCACTAGGTGTCGGTGTGGGATGTCCCCATTGGCAAATGTCTGGTACAGCTGTGTCAAATGCCAGATATGGGAATCATGGTAGCTCCCAGGGCAGCCAGCACACACATTCATTATTATGCCCTGGGAATCACACACAACCTGGCAGTTGATGGAGGGGAAGCCCTTGCAGTTAATGTAGGCCCTACCCCGCTCACCGGCTGATGCTTTGATGCATATGTACGTGCAGTCTATTGCACCCACTACCTCAGGGTATTCCGCTATTTGCTGGAAGAGATGCATATTGCTGGCCAACACCTCATGGGCATTGGAGAAATATACATGATCACCGACATGTGCTGACATGGCATCCAGGAACTGGTGCAGTACCCTGGAGGCTGATGCCTGTGATATCCCCATCATATCACCAGTTGGTCTCTGGAAGGTACCTGTTGCTAGTATTCTTAGGCCAACACATACCTTGGTTTCCACTGGGATGGGTTCCCCTCTGTTGGTTCTGTGTGTGAGGCGTGGCCTGCACAGCTCGACAATTTGCTGCAGGAGGTCTCTGTCCACTCTATAGTGCTCTACTATCTCCAGCTCATGTAACCCATGGTAGGTGACCCTGGGCCTGTACACTCTTCTCCGTCTCCTCACTGTGGGTTGTCTGGCACCATCTGCATTGTCACCACCCTCAGCAAGTCGCCTATGTCTCCTTATGACAGCTATGGCAGCCCCTAACATTTCTGCTCTGAGTTCAGCGTTTTCAGTTTTCACTTCTAATAGCTTATTCCTGTCTTGCAGTGTCTCTTGAGAGATACATCCTGCACTGCTGTTTGCAGAGTTTTAAGTGCTTGGCTGAGCTACTATTCTGCCTGTGTAATTGCCTGCTTTTAATTGTTTTCACCTGCTAGCTCCAGCAGTATTCCCTGCTAGCTTCCTACTAATTCTGTTGCTTCCTTTTTCCTTTCTGTTTCCTCAGGGGGGAGCAACGTGCATACCAGCAAAAACACGCTCACAGTGGCTTACACGTGCACACACATGCTTACACAGTTCAGAATCTGCTTATTCGGGTTAAAACGCGTGCACACCAGCACAAACAGTGTTACAAGTCTGCCAACAGGCTCCCACATGCTCAGTCTGCCCTACACGCGCGCACACCAGCGCAAACAGTCTTACAAGTCTACCAACATGCTCCCACATGCTCAGTCTGCCTTACACGCATGCACACTGTCCTACCCATGCCTCATGGCACGCACACATGCGCATGCACGCCCAAAAAGAAACTTTGGTGTAAGTAACAGTTTACACCTTCCATTTCTTGACTTTCTCATGCTTATCTTGTGGCACTCCTTTTTCCATGATCTGTGTCTGACATCTGTCATGTAACACTGACCTCCAATGAACTGCATTTCTTTCTACCATTCCCCCCTGTGATGTCACCTATCTCCTACTCTATTCCTCCCCCTTATGTATCTCTTACACTACTTAGAATGTGCTCATTTGCTATGTGACAGTGGGATTCAGTATCCTAACACTCATTTACATCAGATTGCCTACTAATGCTTAGTTACATGTCTTAGACTCAGCTTCCCCCCTTAGCAACCACTAAACGATGGCCATGTTGTTTTTGGTCTGCTGGTCCCTGCATTGTAAATCCATGTATTGCATAAAACCCACATTTGTGGGTTTATAACCTTCATTTTTATGTCTTATATAGCAGCCCATTTGCGTGGGGCTGCGCTGCGTTTAAACACCGGCGATCGCTGAAAAAAAAAAATTATTTCTCATATTTGCATCGGGGTACCTTGCCAATGGCCACATATTTGGCCATTGGCATGCTGCCTGACAAATATGCACCCTTTATTTGGAGCTGACATGGCTCCATTGTGATTTTTGCAGAAACGTACTCAGTTGTCAACTGAGTACATTTCTGCAGCTAAAACGGCTTTTACACTGGCTGCTTTCTGTTTCGTGGATGGCTACTCTACCTCATTTGCATGCCTTTCAGCTGCAAGTGAGGTATTTAGCATATCCACACCCAGTCCGTGTATGAGACATTTTAGCTGGTCTCTTACACGGAGTTTCGGGCTGTTCCTGGATCGCGAGGCTTGCATGGAGTCTTACACGTCTCTTACACTCCGTGCAAGCCTTCATGAATCCTGCCCATTGTGTATTTACACTTCATTACAGTATTTGTTAGTTATGCCAGACCATAAAGTAAGTTTAGAAATGCACAGTGTCAAATTATTTTTATATTATTTCATCCAAATACTTTTTCCACAGACAATTTCATATGAAATGAACACTTTATTAGTCTCTTATCTGCTATTTCTATCTCTGTGACACAGCCAAGATGCCATACAATGCTTACTGTTGAATAACACTTGCATGATAATTTTCTAAAATAAAAGTCAGACTTTTACAATCACTACTTACAGTTCAGGTTTGTAGTACTGTACTATAACCCTGTTTACTAAATCTACTCAGGTTTAATGTACTCTGTATGTCATGTATAATGTGCTGTATTAGGGTTATGCAGGATGTTACATCTGGAACCTTTTCATTGGGTCTCCTGTGTAAATAGGGTTTCTAATTCATAGGAAGTGACACAGTCATTTATTAACAAACTAATAAACAAACAAATAAATTAGTGGAACTATGCAGTGCCCTGTCCATTATATTAATAACACAAGACTGCAGTTTGTTTTATTCTTTTATGTCACTCTGAAAGAGGTTTCCACTATGAATAAACTGTATCTGCTCAAACTACTGATTTTAATTTATTTTCATCGGAAGTATGGTACAGTAAGGAACTTCCTTATGTTGGCTGTGGTTGCTCCACAATTAATATGACCACTTCTCTTGCCTGCTTCCACAATTTGCCTGCAGCTATCACTGCATGTGAAATAAACACTTATGATGTATAATTTATGGTTTCACACAGCCCTATATTATATGCTGAACTTTATGACTCTTTGTCCTGCTTATATGTGTGTCTTGTTTTATTTCTGAATAGATTTTGCTATTTGACATGGTTTCCAGGAATGTGGTGTTGAAGTAAATGTCCTTTTTCAACTTATGCCTCACTGATTTTATAAGTATAATGTAAAAGTCATAAATAATATACTATGACAGTGCATTGCCACTGAATAAGGTCACACGGCTTCACACCTAGTGTTTAAATGCACCATTAAGGTCAATAAATATCTACCTCCTCTCGTCACCTTTCCATTTGTTTGTGTTTGCTAACTGGAGAACAGCACTGACCTCCATGGACCTTTTTTAGACTCAGACCATGAACATTGTCTTGTTAAGTGTTTTGCTCAGAGTCACACAGTTAGGCAATGGAGGCTGGAGAAATCATACTCTAGACCACAGGATCACCAGAAACAGCATGTTAATAGCTTCTTAATCCTCTGTGCCAACTGCCAGAAAGACATTTGCTATCCCCAGTACACTAAACTCCAATAAAGGCAAAATATAAATATGAAATGGAACAGTTATTTAATACATTTGCCATGTAACCTTTTAAACAATAAATTCTTTATTCTTAACTCTTATATCCATTCATCTGTACTGTGATTAGTCGATTGTTTCCAATGATTTTAAGAGACAATTAGAGTTTATAAGGTCATTATATCAGTTGCATCTGTGTGTCCCTTGGCAATTTCAGGTTGAAAGGTTTCTAACAGAAACAAATCTCTTGTGAAGTAATCATTCATATCTAATGCTGGTTATATACCTGAGCAAAACACATCCTGTATGTGTTACACATTTTTATGAGCAAAGCATACGGTTAAGATCTGTTTCAAACAAGCCACTCTCTCTGGACAACAGCTTTAGCTGGCACCAACAAATACTTTGCCAATAAACTTTGGAGTAACTTACCTATGGTGCTGTGCTTTAATTCTCAGTAATTTCAGGTGCGGTACAAAAGTTGTCTCAAAAGATATATGGCTACTGGCCAGTATGCTGCTTGTTTCATCTGCACCCAGCCCAGTAATAAACCACTTATGTTTTCTGTGGATGAATTCATTTATGTATAACATCATAAAGACAAACAATCTTTAAACCGGCACTTACGTTCTTGTTTCTTTCATCTAATCATCATTTGCCTGCCTTCCTTTCGACACTTCAACTATTATAGCTTGTTTCAAATTAAAAGGTGAACATTGACTCCTTTACCTAGATCCAGCTGTGCTTTTAAATCAACATGTCCTTTAACTTGCCTTCATCAACAAATTCTGATAACTTGTAACTGTGTAAATCTGAGGTGATATGACTGTTCTTGTGGACAAAGCTGAACCTGAATTAATTAATGAATGGCTGTCCTACATATATCCTGAGAGCAAAACTCCAAAAATTACATGGATGTATCCAAACATTTAACAGTAAGGCTTAATATGACAAAAAAAAGCCACAGCTTCACATTTATATCACTTTTTCTCATGGTTTCCTTCTCACGTATTGCCTAAATATGAACAAGACCATTTTGATCTGTTTAACAGAAACAAATGAATTAACAGATTTATTATTCAAAGTGCCTGTGTGTGTTAGGGAGTACACCTTCTTTTGAAACTGTTTGGTCTAGTTCATTACAGACAGTTCTGAGATGTTTTTCTTTGGTTTAGTTCATTATATGCAGTTCTGAGGCATTTGTCCTTCTAGACTTATCTAACAAAGTTAATTGTATGTAAGAACCATCTTCTTTTGAAGAAAATGGGAAGTGAGTAGCATGGCATTTGTCTCTCTTTTTTTTTAAATTTTGATTATGGCTAGTCACTGATGTTCTCTTCTCAAAACTGGGTTAATTGCTATCTATTTTATTTCAGGATTAAATATTGCTCGTACAACAGAAGTCTGAAATCTCAGGAATATTCAGAACGATTTATAACACCATTGTGCTGTACAAAGTAGCACTGAGGATTTCCTATGACACAGTCTGATACTGTTATTGTATGCGTGAATTCTGGCTTAGTGCCGTCAAGCCAGGTTCAGGGCTGCATACTAAAGCATCATGGTTGTGATAATAGCAGTAATCACTCTACTGGAATGGGATGGTCATATGACCAAAGGGAAAGCCCCAAGGAGATGGAATGTCCATTGCCACCTTACAGCAACATGGGCACTGAATGAGGTTAAGAGTGGCTACCACAGCAATGTGTCAAATCATTTTATCATATAAGTGGGAAGGAAAGAGGGAAATAAAATCATAAATGGGGAAAAGTAAGCAGACCAGTATGCTGAAGGCCATATGAAGGAAAATCATGTTGGGGAAGAAGCGCAATTTTTTTTTTGGTGCAGGTGTCCATTTTCTATTTTTGAATATGGGTAAAGCAGGAAGATAACAAACAGCAAATGCAGGAAGGAAGGAGGGTATAAAGAAAAAAATAAGGGTGGACAAACAAACAAATGACATAGAGATTGACAGGGGAGGTATTGATGCAAGCTGGGCAACAGCATAAAGAAGCAAACTGATAGAGGGTGAACAGCTGGTGATAGGAAGGATTAGACCACCAACAGGATGTAGAGTGGCACATAACAATAACTAGTACATGACGGAGGAAAGGTAATGGTATGGAATGCCTGCTTGACTGGCCCAGAGGGGAAACCCATCCAGATATCTGTCACCTTTGTGGCTAACATAATGGATGTGCATCATCTTTCATGGCTTGGTAGACAGGGATGACTAGCTGTTCAGCTCTATCTGACACATGAAGAGACCCACTTGGCTGCAAGTGTGGGTGTTTGGATCCAGTCAATTTCAGTCCTCTGCAGCAACTATAGCTGCCACTGGGTGACCCAGGGGAGCATTCCAAACCACTCCCACAGGAGGAGCCTTTGTTCCCTCCCAAGAAATGGCTATAGAGGCCACCAGCATACCCTACAGGCAGCTTCCCACAGAGCAACCTTCATCATCCTGCAGAGAGGCAGGCCTGGAGACTGCTGATGACCTAGTAGAAGGAATGGTGGCAGGTGCAGAATTATATGACCACTTCCTCACCTCAGCCTGTACCACAGCTGATCTTATAGAAATATAAAAAAATAAATGAGCAAATACAACAGACTGTTACATGTTTATGTCAATTATTCAAATATCGCAGTGCAGACAGTCATAAACATACATGCACCCTGACACCTGAAGAGCCAGTCATGTCCACTTAGAGAGACTGTCTGATTGAATTTGATCTCCATGGCTGCTGTAAAACATAAAACAGACAGTAATCAGTACAATGTATCCTTGACAACAGAAAACAATCACAGTAACAGGTGATAAGTAAAAGCTACATTGCCAAACCCAAGTACAGAGTGCTTACAATATAAAGTTGGCTTCCTTCCTAATGTCTGCCTCCTAATGGCAAAGCAGGTCACTGTACCTGTGGTGGCACTGCTCGCCAGAGTGGATAATGACAATGGCATCTCTCAATACCTTGGCAAGCTAGTGCATATAAAGACAAGATTATGGTGCAGGCAACCTGAGCTTGATTAATGGCTCATGCTTCTGTAGGAGTTGGCCTGGGAGAAAGAGAGTGAGTAGGCACTGCTGGCTTACCTACCCTGCAGAGAGAGTGGCACCTAGTGGGAGCACTAGTTGCTATGGGCAGTAACACCTGAGTTTACAGAACCCCTACTGCATTTGCACTCGTAAGCCGAGGGGAACTCAGAATTCAGAAGGACACTTTCCCTCAGAGGCAGCAAAAGTGGAGCTCCAATGAGCTGCCAAGGGTGAAGGCAGTGCTCTAAGGAGGAGAGGATAAGCCACTCCTCAAGATTAGAAGGCTGGCTTGCTCCTTACCCTGAGATGTTCGCTGTGTAATGAAGCACCAGTTGGGATTCTTGTGCAGGAATGAATGGATTGTAGGGCTTTCCTTCCTGTCCCCCAGAGCAAATGAGTCAGTTGGGTGCAGTGCAGATAGAGAAGACATCAGGTGAGGTCCTGAGGTGGAGAGCAAAAAAAAAAAAAAAAGACTCTTCACTGTAAATTGTATACCTTTCTTTTCAGGGATATATAAGGTTCTTTCTGAAACCTTGCTTTTTGTATTCTTAAGTTCTATCTCTCTTTGTGCTCCTGAAACCAGTATGCTCTTCATGAGCCTTAGAGTGACAGGTCATTCAGGACTATAAATTCTATGGTTTCTGTAAACCAGTTGGCTGGCCAATATCAACTTCATGTCACTATAGTGCCCCCAACCATAACAAGTGTTTTGGAGTGGTTCACATGACACACATTCATAGTTACAGACATGAAAACCAGTGAATAATACTTCCTTAAAATGGTGCTGCTAGAAACAAAACCTTGTATACCAGGGATAGATCTCTTCTAAACAGCTTGCAGGAGATAGAATACAGGGACAGGGCTTTGAGGCAACCTGTGCAGGACATATTATTTACACCTTGCATTCTTTTAGTGAGGAATCTCTTTGGACATTCCACTTGTTGGATGTGCCTGGTTAGGTACATACTAGAGGGGTTTTTGTACTCAATGATAGGTCTGATAAGGACCAAGTACTGTGGAACAATGACCTCCTTTGACCTAGATGCCATGCCTTTGTTTATAAGTTGCACAACATAGAATAATGTCCTCACTACCATAGGCAAGTGATGTTCAAAGGATAGATTAATATCTATGTATGTTCCCCAAGTCCCTGAATATTGGGTCGACGATTAGGGGTGTATTTCAATATGGTATTGGCTGACATCCCAAAGGCTATTATTATGCATTTCTTGGCATTCAATTTAAGTCCATGGCTTTAACACCAGTTATTTATCTGTGTCAACCCTTCTTGGAGAACATTAGTATTGGAGAGTTCTATGACTGCTCCTAATTTGCAACCATTTGCAAATTTGGTCAGCCAGAGACCCTTTGACTTTGGCTTTGACTTTACAGATGTAGATACCAAAAGGAGTGGTCCCATGACTGAACCCTGAGGGACTTCACTGTTTACTGGTCTCTTTGTAGAGGTGGACTACCCAGTTGTAACTTCCTGGGTCCTGTCTGTGAGCCAGTTCGCTATCCACCAGGTAACATAAGGGTTTATTCATAACCTCTTAAGTTGGTCAACAATGCCCAAAAGGGATATTATGTCAAATGTATTAGCCAGATCAGGGTAAGCAGTGTGAGCCATTTTGCCCTTGTCTATTGCTTTGGTAACCTTCTCAAAGAAGTTCACCACATTGAATAGACATGCTGAACATGACAGAACTAAACTGGGTTGGGTCTAGTGAGCGGAGATTTCCTATGCAATCACTGATCATGTCCATGATAATTCTTTCCATGGCTTTGCATATGAAACTAGTGAGACTTATGGGTTTGTAGTTACTTTGGTCTGTAGATGACCAGCCTTTGTGTAGAGGAGTGACTATTGCCATTCTGCATTCATGAGGCATGAAGCCTGTTTGGAGGTTAAAGTTAAATAGTGGTTCCAGAGGGCCTTTTAGGTCTAGTTTCATGTAGTTTAGAGGACAGTCTGGGATATTGTCTGGCCCCATTGATGCAGTGTTCCTTGCTTAGAGATAGCACTGAGGACCTTTTCCTTAGTGATAGTTGGAGGAGTTATATTTGATGGTATTTTCTGAAGAGAATCTGAGAGGAGGGAAAGGTAAAGTTAGAGCTGAATTTGTCTGCCGATAAGTTTGCTACATCTGCTGGCTCAGTGTATGTGGTGCCATTAATAATGAACTCTGCACACAATTGTGTATTGCTTTTGAGGTTACAGACATAGCTAAATAATGCCTTGTAGTTGTCCTTGACCTGGGAGGCCAGATTTACCTCAAATTTCACTTTAGTAGACTTTATTTGTCCCCTGAGTTGTTTGTTTAGTTTAATGAGAGTGCTTTTATTCTGCTGGGTGCTACGCTTCCTAATTTTTGCCATAATTTTCTTCCTTCTGTTATACAGCCTGTTTAATGTTGTGATTCCACCAGTGTGGCTTGTTTTTTGAATTAGTTCTGTATATACAACTGTCTCTATGCAGCTATTAACATGCTTGTTTAGGGTTTCTGTGATCAGGTCCATGTTGATAGCAGTGTTCTGAGTTTACGGCAGTTTTGCCAGGTTATCACTCTACAGTAGGAAGTTAGCCTTAGAGTAGTTCCTGAATATTCCAGGGTTAGCTGGGGTTCCATGTTTTATATTTTACTACAAAAGAGACCGTTTTGTGGTTTGACTTTACCAGAGAAAATATTACAATATGGATTGTGCAATGATCTCCCATATTAGTGAGGAACCAGATCCGGTATGTTTATGCCCCTGGTCAGCATACTGACAATCTGGTCCAGGGAGTTTGTGTTTACAAAATCATAGGTTCATAGGTTCATAAGTGTGTACTAGACTAATGGCCTTGAGGCCTTTACAAGCCTAGCCATAGGATTACCCTGACATTGTGCCACCTGACCTTAATTCCCAGTGCCTCTGTCAAGTAGAGTCACTGGAGTTATCCCCGGGGTAAATTTTCTTTTTCCCATCCACTCATCAAGATTTCTTTTGAAGGTCAGCGAGGTGCTCTGCTTGACATGTATGGGAAGTCTATTCCATAGCATAGGCAGTATCTGAATTATGAACCTGTCCCTCCAGTACGTGCTGTTGATTGTGGTAATGAGGTTGAGGTCTCTGGAATGTGTGGTGCGGAGGGATTGGTATTTCTTCAGATGTAGCATTTCTAACAGAGCTGGGTCAGACATGGCTTTGTAAGTCAAGCAGAGATTACCTCGAAGTAGGCAATATGAGACAGAGAATAGTTGGAGTTTTTGAGTCTGTCCATATAGGACAAGTGTTTAAGACCTCGGATCCTCTTTGTGAGGTACTTTTGTCACCTCTCCAGTTGTTGCAGGTGTCTAGTGAGGTACATGCCTAATGGGACATTGTACTCAATGATTGGCTTAATGAGGGAAGAGTAGAGGGAGACAATGACCTCTTTCTTCCTGGATGCAAAACCCTTAGTAATGAGATGTGCCACATAGAAGGATTTTCTGACCACAGTGGAAATGTGGTGATCAAAAGAGAGGTTGCTGTCAACCTGTGTTCCCAGATCTCTTATAATGCCTTCTATGTTCAGTGGATTACCATCGATGTGGTAATTCATGGGAAACAGGTTTTTCCCAAAGGAGATGATAACACATTTTTTGGCATTGAGCTTAAGGCCATGGTTCTGACACCAGTCATTGGTCTCAGTGAGGCCATTTTGTAGGATGCCAGCATCACTTGGGGAGTTAATAATAGCTCCCAGCTTACAGTCATCTGTGAACTTTGTCAGCCAGAGTCCCTTCGTGTTGGCCTGGACTTCAGAGAAGTAGATACCAAACAGGAGAGGACCCAGAACTGAACCCTGTAGGACTCCACTCGTGACTAGTCGGCAGTCTGACTTGGAGTCAGCTACTTTCACACTGTGGGTTCTATCTGTGAGCCAGTTTGCAACCCACCTAGTGATATAGGGGTTGATGCCTAGCTTAGTGAGTTTTTCTATGATTCCTGAGTGGGGAATGGTATCAAAGACCTTGGCCAGATCAAGGTAGGCTGTATGAACCACCTTGCCTTCATCCACAGCTCTGGTGACTGACTCAAAGAAGTCGACCAAGTTGAGCAGGTATGATCTACCCTTCACAAAACCAAACTGCGTGGGATCCAGAGTTTGGAGATGCCATATATCCTTGTTTATTAGGTCCATGATGATGCGTTCCATAGCTTTGCATATCAGATGCATCAGGCTAATGGGGCAATAGTTCCCAGGGTCTGTAGTCACTCCTCCTTTGTGGAGAGGGATGACTGTAGCAGTGCACCATTCAGTAGGGACAAAATCTGAGGTGAGGCTGTAATTGAACTGGGCACACAGGTAAGGTGCCAGTTCACTCTGTAGTTCATGTAGAACACAGCCAGGGATATTGTTAGGTACCATAGAAGCTGTATTCATGGCCTTGGACAGTGCTGCTTTAATCTGTGCAGCAGTAATACTGGGTGCCTGGCAATCTACCGGTATTGTGATTGGTCCTTTGGGGGAAGGAGAGAGGGGTAAAGTTGGCACTGAATCTGTCAGCCAGTATATTAGCAATATTTGTTGGCTCAGTGTAGGAGGTACCATTGTGCAGTAGCTCAGAGCAAATCTGGGTATTGCCATGGAGATTCTTTACATAACTATAGAAGGCCTTGTGGATGCCTTTACTATCTGCTGCAATTCTGTTTTCATAGTTATCTTTAGAGGAGTTGATGAGGGATCTCAACTTTCTGTTGAGGCTGATAAGGGATTTTTTCCAGTCTTGGGAATTCACCTTATTCCGCATCAGTTTCTTCCTTCTGTTGTAGAGTTTGTTTATGGCAGGGAATCACCAGATTAGCTTTCTTTTTTGGAGGAGAGCATCTTGGTTCTATTGGGTATGGTGAGATCCATGCATTTGCGTCCGTGTTCGTACAGTGCATTGGTGTATGATTATTTTGAGATTTAGACTTCTAGCATTGAGCAGCATGACCCTCAGATTGCATTTGTTTGTAGCTGTTACGGTGGTAATTTGGTCTGTGGAACACCACCTAAAAAGTCACTATAGGGTTGGCAAGAGCCTTGGCCAGTATCCAGAAGCCCAGGGGTGACAGATGCAGGCCATCTCTGGCAAAGCATCGAGGTCTGTCAATCTTGTCATCCCAGGCAGACAGATACTGGATCCCCCTAGAATAACACCAGAGACCTAGCCAATTGTTGAAATCAATCATTTTCTGCTTGTACTGTGGTATCATTCTGGGTGATTGTAGAATGCTGCTCAGGGCTAGGGTCATGCCCACCTGGGCTACATAATCTGAGACCTCCTCCATGTCTCTTTTCATGTAGTCCTGGGAGGTACATCTTAGGTCATTCACACCCACATGTACAATGACAGTCATATTTGTACCTGTTGTTGAGGGACCTGAGTGCATGTGTTATGTGGTGGATTGTGGTACCTGACAGGCAGCTGACTGTTACTTTCTCCTTATTCAACCTAGTGAGTGGGACATCAGTGTGCCTCACTATCGAGTCAGCTATGACTAGTGTGTTGGGCATGCTGTTTTACCTTAAGGGCTTTGGTTGAGTGGCACACTGTTCAGAAGAGTTATATGTCTCATGATTAATGTTGTGTTGTGGTGGTCGAATGTGTTTCTGCCTTGGAGGTCTTTGCTGTTTGGGTAGATTTTTATTGAGAACCTCCACGAAGGTGGGTGGGTGGTTTGTGTTTTTATGTGAAAGCAGTGCTGATATGTGTTCTGGAGAGCTATATGTTCCATGTGGTGTGGTGCAAGTGTTAACCTTCTCCTCTTGACCAGCTATTCCGGTCTTGGCTGGAGAGTGTGTGGCTTCCAGTTTGGATATATAAGTGCATCTCTCGCAAGTCTGAGTGTTGGGAGGTAAGAGGAGAGGGTTGTCTGTGTACATGAGGCAGTTGCTACATTGCCTCAGGATGCCCAAGTTCACCAGGTTAATAGCAGAAAGCACATGGAACTGACCTTTAGACATGCCTGGAGGGGTGGGCATTAATAATAAGTAATTGATCTGTTTCTTTGTAGAATGTTTAGTGCTGGTAACACTTTTGTGTGCTACAATAATTGCTACAAGAAGTCTGGTAAAGTGCTACACTAATAAGATAGTAAAAGTGCAGGAGAGGAGAGAACTAGCAGATCTAAGGGAAAATTGACGAGCAGACTTTGGCATCACTCAGAAGCGTACCAACAGTCCTGGATACAGTAAGTCTGTATCTGGACTAGACTAGTTACAGAAGTGGGAAACAAGCTCAAATGCAGGCTTTTAAACCAGAAGAGTTGAAAGAGATGGAAAAACTGCCCAAACGGCCAATAACTACAATTTCGGGGCCAGAAACCACTCCTTTTGTGGTAGATAGGCAACCTAGTGCTTACCGCTCCCACTGATAAGCTAGAAGGCTTCCCTCCAACACAGAAAGGCTTGGGGGTTCGGAAGCTTACAAACAGTCCTGGATACAGCAGATCTGTATTTGGACTAGATAAGTTACAGGAAAGGCAGGAAACAAGCTTAGATTTTTTTTTTTTACAGAAAAGCAGATAAAACAGCACTAAAAACAATTCAAGTGCAGTGCAAGCTAGCACACTTGAGTGTGTAGCAATATTAGAGCAAATACAGTTTAAATAAACAGAATGTATTCAAACTGTATTCTGAACTGAATTCAATTATTGTTTTACTCAACTCTGAACAGTTAAAAGTATCAACAATATACTTATCAGCTGAGAAGCACACTCAGTCAGAACACAAGGAGATTCTAGCAAATTTTTTTTTGTAAACTGGAAAGAGAGAGTATGCCATTTTTTAACTGTTAATTTTTTTTTTTTACTTTATTTTGTGGTTTGGAATGACTTGTGTCATTGTCTTGTCTCTTTGCACTTTGCCCTTTTTGAGAGTTATTTGTAATAGTTCTGTCAGAAACTGTCATTTGCACCTTAATTTTTTGAGAATGCCAGACATAGTTTATCTGAGTCTGCTGTGTTGTTCACCTTATGTTTCACCTATGTAGACACCTGTGCCGTTGTGACATGAGTTGTACAAAGTTCTTAGTCACCTTTACAAATCCTGGGACGTATAGATTTGTAACTCTTTTTACCTTCTGTCTTGTATCCCAGTGTGGTATCAATTTTGTAGTGTAGAGAAGCTGAGCAAAACATGCTCATGTTCTGCTCTGTATATCCTTTTCACCCCTGGAAATTTCAGCCATGTTATTATGCATTTTACCTTCCCGAAGATATTGGGAACATATCTGACTACATAATCAATTATTTTGACCATTTTGTTTGGGGTGAGGATATCTTCAACCCTGATTTCCTTAGTTGTTTCCTTATGAATTAATGCATTATTGCTTTTGCTTTGGTTTCACTTGCACTGAATATTCTAAAAAATCTGAATGGTTGATGCAAGAGCATCCATTCAAATACCATTTAATTGTAGCCACTTGACTCAATCCATTCTTTACTCCAAGTGAAACAATCTCAAAGTTATTATAATTGGGATTCCAGGGTGTCTCCACAGATGGGGTTGGGGTAAAAAAGAAGCCCTGATAGAAAACACCTTTTTTCTTTTTGAAAACATAGACACGTCCTTACTGATATTCTGGCTCATAGTTACAGTTACAGTTAAGCACTTACTTTTTATTTATTTTGATTGCTAATTTCTTTTGAAACCTGAACATTTTTCTTGTTTTTAGAGTAATTAATTGTTTTAGGCATTCATTGGATATGTTTACTGTGTCCCTATTTAAAGGCAAGCAGTAGATTTCAGTCTTCCTCCAGTAAAAAAAAATGGTTAAGCTGTTCTTGACATCCTCATTATAGCCAAATGTGCCTCCAGGCATTTCCACAGTTGCCTCCTATCAACGCCTCTAGGCATCAAATATTGCTTGTTCATATTTGCATTAATAATTTCAAAACCATGCTACATACACAGTATCAGAAGATTTCATGTTAAAGCATACATGATGGCAAACATGATTATATTGATATTTGACCTTAGTCTAATGCAGCTAAAGAGATATTGAATATTATTTGTATACTGTTTATTTGTATTCTAATAATTTTCATATTTCTCTAAATATCTCTGCATTCAGGTAACACAGACAGAATTACCTAGCCTCCTATGAAAGCTCACAGCTGTATGAAGAAAATCCTGCTGGCAGTATGTGACTTGCTTGAATGGTTACTGAGATATTGGGTCTATATCATTTTATTGAAGGTTCATTCCCGCAAACCTTTGTTCATTGAACCATATACAGTGAACTTTCAGTTCAGTTACTTTCCCAGGGAAATAACGAGTTGCTCAGCATTCAGACTGTCACACAAAGCACAGTATTTTAAACTCACCCAGGTGAGGGGGGGGCTGCATCTCCACACCCCCTAATGTGGGGGGCTGTGACACCCACACCACCCTAACTATATATACCAACTCTGAGACTGCACTATAGTGGATAAAAGAGCAAAGTTGTGATGCTGGGCAACTTGTTACTTTCCCTGGGAAAGTAATTAATTGAACTGAATGGTCGTGGAAGTGAACGTTTGCTGCATATGGTTCTATGAACAAAAGTTTGCTGCAATAAACCTTTGATAAAATTATATAGACCCAAGATATCATAAGCTGTTTATGCAGCATTACAGAATTAATAGTCATTGCCTTTATTTTTGTTTACAGAATGAATGTCCCTAATGTAAAGATGAATTTATCCTGAATAGTTTGCCAGTTACCATTTTCAGGTAACACTTACGGGTCCAGAGATATGAATATTTGTTTGAAATGTGCGGTGATAACTTCATTTTTTAAAGGCTCAAGCCACACCAACTGGGAATTAAAGGTACACATTCAAAAGAGCTGTACTGGAGGGAATGAGTTAAGAACACTTATTTCCCTGAAGTCTATTATTCTATTTAATGTGGTTGTTGTCTCAGTTGCCTGTAGCCTCCATATAATCTAACATATAGAGACTATGGGCCAGATTCAATAAAGCCTACACTAAGTGTGCATGATATGTATTCAATAAAATTCTTACCACATTTTTTGTGCTTTCTAGTTACTCAGAAGGATTACAATAAGTATACATGTAGTTTTCACTTTGTGGTAACCTATATGAATCTCTGTCAATATTTAAAGGTGCAAGAAAGTAGGAAAACTAAAATTAGGAGGAAGTAGGTGTGCATTATGTCTGTTCACATAGAACAGTGTTCACTTGGTGTATACTTAGTGTAGGCTTTATTGAATGTGGCCTTTGCCTATATCCAAGGCAGCATTCAACATTTAGAAATTTGGCATACAGCAAATCATAGCTTATATAGTGCACCATCTGTGTCATTCACTTGGCAACATATTTTGCAAGGAAAAGAACAGTCTCATGTCTAGACTGCATTCTGCAGAATACATTTGTCAGCTTTTGAGCTACGAACCACACACATCTGAAAGTCTGATAGTGAGACTTTGTAAACATTAAGTGTGTACTATGCTAGACTGCTACCTCTGAGCAACAAACTCTTGGGAGAGAGGGTTGGGTGATCTTGTATATTACCTCTTGCCTGACATGATTGAGACAAAACACACAGGAATAAAAATGTTTTGTCTTCTTCAGTAAGTCATTTGCCATCTTTGAGTGACTACAAATACAAAGATTAGTACATTTTGAGCTTTGTTTCTGGTGAATGGATTACACATATTTGGATTAAATGTTACAAAATTTGAATAACAAATTAAATAACTGTCTTATTTATTATTTTACAGATATGTCTTTTAAAAATTTCTAGTTCATTAACTGTTACTTCTATATTTCTACACGTGTGTGTGTGTGTGTGTGTGTGTGTGTGTGTATACACACTTGCATATGTTTTCATATAAACGTTGTAAGAACTGTTTCAGAAAAACAGGAGACATCAACCACTTTCTCACACTATTGTACCTTCCCCTTTACCACAGAAAAGGAACTACTTTGGACATAACTAAGATTCGCATAATTTTTAGCTGCACTGACATGATATATTTTTAGAATTATCTAACAGACTAAATGCCAATAAGCAGCAAAAGAATTCTGGCATTCTTCAGACTTGGAACGAGGTTCATTTTAAGGAAAATGTTAAGTGCATAATAGGAGTACAAACTATTTGCATGTCTACATACAGTATAATTATTGTTATTGCTGTTTAGAGGAACCTAAAGTTTTTAAATGGAAATATATATGTCTATTCTAATCATATTCCACCTGTCAAACAAGTATAGAAAGTCTACGAATACTAGAAACTAAATAAATTGTATCATAAATTTAGTTATTACTGTCTATTATTTTATTTTATTTTATTTTATATTTGTTGACCGGGCTAGTCCAGTTGGATATATGTCCATTTTCAGTGGAGGCCCGGGGAGAAAAGCTTCACAAGATACAACAACATAAAGGTCACGACAAATACATTAACAGTAGAATTTGGTACATAAGAAGTTTTTTTTAAAAAAATATTACAAGCCTATGATTATATATTTTATATTTCAGTAGGGAAAGAAATATTTTTCTAAGAATTAGATGAACACGACTAAGACAATTGCATTAGAAATGGTATATTACAAATCTTTATAACATATTACAAGCCTAGGATTTTATATTATGTATGCTGTTAGGGATATAAAAACTTAATATAGGACTAAACTAGATACAACTATTAGTTTATATTAAATAGGTACTAAGGTCACATATAAACCTAAGAAAGAAAAACACTAGAGATAAATGGATAGAGTATAGAAGATAAACATACAATGATGCATTTATAGTGTTCTTTATCACCGAAGTTGTGATCATATATGAAGGTGGTTGACCATACCACAATATATACATATTTACATGTGAAAAAAATCTTAAGAAAGGTTAAGCTCACTAGAATTTTATAAGTAAACACAAGACCATGATCTTGAGAGACTAGGAATCGTGGGAGTCTAGTTAATGGTCTGGTGCTTAGTCTGGGTTGACACAGGGGCATAGCCAGTGTGATTTGAGATAGGGTTTGAGCTTGCTTTTGAATAAGCTGGCAGAGGATATTGAGGTTTGCTGGTTTGGGAGAATATTCCAAGCTTTACCTACTGTATTGGAGAACAAGGTGTCACCAGCTGAATTGTTGGATTTTGATATTTGTACAAGTAGTTTATTAGATGAGCGTAAGGTCTTGAGATTGTTATAGGGGATGACTAGGGAAGTAAGTACGGGTGTATTTTGAGGTAAATACAGGATCTTATGGGCTACTATTAGTTGATTAAAAAGTATTAGATTTGGCAACTCTAACCATCCTAGCTGATTCGGGTTGATACAGTGATGAATTCTATAGGAGGATCCAGCTGCAAATCTGGCAATATTGTTGTAGGAGGATGAAAGTTTGCACATATTACTTCTACATATTTTGGTATAGATAGAGGAGGCATACAGAAGGGTAGAGATAAGGTGGGTGCGAGCAATGGTAACCCTGGCTGGAGGTGTTAGAAAGGGTTTGATTATATAGAGGGAACCTAGTTTCTTGTTTACTGTTTTAATGGTGTTATTAATGTGAGGTTCAAAAGACAAGTTATTATCTATTAGTAGTTTGGTGGTTGGCTCAGGAGATATTATAGTTCCGTTATTCGAAGTAATAGTAAAGTTAAGTAGGGAGGTTCTGCGGGTGGGGGTAAATAGTAGCATTTTTGTTCTTTTGGGGTTAAGGATAAGACGTCTTTGTAGGAGCCAGTTTTCAACTATACTAAAGGTCTTTTGGGTTAGTGACTGAAGTTCTGATTGAGAAGTAGCAGAGCATATGAGTGTGGAGTCATCGGCATATTGGATACAATCGGCTTGTGAGATTACAAAATGGAGGTCATTTGTAAAGATGGAGAAGAGTACTGGACCCAATATAGATCCTTGTGGGACCCCTAGGGCAACTGGGAGGTAGGAAGATAAAGTACTTTCCCATAGTACAGCCTGTTGTCTATTTTGTAGGTAAGATTGGAACCACTGTATAGTATGGGTGTCCAATGACAGTTTTTTTTTTTTTTAAAACAAGTTTATTGTTTTAACATACAAAATAAATATCATAACAATTTTATACAAGCAATTAAAATAGAAATAGTTATAACATTCAATAAAATAACCAAAGTATTTACAAAGACATCCACTACAAATCAAATCAATTGATTAAACTATAATGTCTTACTATTGAAACTAAGATTTTTTTAACAAGTTTTATAAAGAATCCCATATAATATAATAAGATGTTTTTCTGGTAGTTCTTGATTTTATTGTCATCAATTCCATAAGACACACTTCTGTCATAACATTTTTAAATTCATTAAATGAAGGAGGGGTATCTGAGATCCAATTTCTGGTTATTATTTTTCTAGCCACTGCTAGAATAGACCATAATAAGGGAAGTTTAACTTTTTTAACACTTTTAGGAACAGGAGTGTTAAATAATATAAGTGATTTAGAAACAAAGAAATTATCTGTGAAAAGGGCCTGCAAAAAATCATTGATTAACTTCCAATATTCCTTCAATTTTATACAGTCATAAAACATATGTGCCCAATCAGCATTTATTTCTACATTACATCTTTTACATAAGTTGTCTTTATTATTTATTTTATTCATCATTAAATGTGTATAGAAAGATCTATGTAAAAATTTCCAAGTAAATAGTCTCCAATTAATGGAAGAAGTAGTTTTATAAGCAGATTCCAATATATATTGTTTATCTTGTTGTTTTGGTGATTCACCATTAATGGAAATGAAATAATTCCAATAGGTATCTGAACTGTAATGAGTTTCTTCTCTGATAATTTTATGTATGTGTGAGATCTTACCTTTATCAGAAACTCTATGTTGTAAATTTAATATCAAGTAATCAATCAGTATTGGAACAGATTCTTTAACTGTTAAAGACATTAAATCAATTTTATTAATAAGATGTTGTCTAAAAGTCTGAATTTCTAACCAACATGTTTCTCTCAAATCAAATTCTTGCTTTAAAATGTCTAAATTTTTTACTTTATTATCAGACAGCAACTGATACCAATACTTTAGATCATTCTCTGCGACTAAAAGAGTTCTTTCAGAGGTGGTTGACAAAAGCATACCTTGTGTATACATTATAGGGAATAGAATAAAATTCCATTCCTTATACCTAGGATGCATGAATATAAAATTACGATAACTAATAATAATGTTTAATGGGTAACTAACTATATATTTTGGTGTAATAGATGAAGTACAAAATTCTTTTAGTAACCATAACATGGGATTATTTACAATAATATTTTTATGTATTAAAGAGATTTTCATGAAGTGAATGCTAATTAGTTCCCAATAATCTTTCCATCTTGCAACATATGACTGATCTATTAACAAAGTAATAACTTTTATAATAGAGGATATAGTATATAAATTAAAGTCTGGAAATGAAATGCCCCCTTGAGACCAGCTATTAGTATGTTTTTTTAATGCAATCCTAGGTCTATTAGGTGCCCATAAGAAATTTAACATTAATGAATTCAATTTCTTAATAATTATTTTTGTAGGTGGGAGAATTATTGATTGTATTAAATATAATATCTTAGGGAATATTATCATTTTAATAATAGTGAGTCTCTCTTCCATGGTAAAAAACATATTATTCCAGCTATTGAAAAGATTTTGTATATTAAAAAGACAGTTACTATAATTATTATGTATAATAGATTTAATATCTTTAGTTAATATTATACCTAAATAAGTTATCTGAGCTGAGTTGGGTATATATTTGCTAAAATCATTAATAAGGACATTTTTTCGTGTGTATATTGGTAATATTTTAGTTTTTTCTTCATTGAATATTAAACCAGAGATATTTTTAAAATCCATCATTTTATCAAATAAGGACTGCATAGAAGAGTTAGATCCTGCTGATGTAATTAGAACATCATCTGCAAAAAGTTGAATTTTAGATATTGTATTTTCATCTATATCAAATCCTTCTACATCAGTACTGTTTCTAATCAAATTAGCCCAAGGCTCCATTATTAAAGTAAATAATAGTGGAGAGAGTGGACACCCTTGTTTTGTACCTTTTAAAATGGGTATTTTTTGTGAGACATATGTTCCTATCTTAATGTAAGCCAAAACTCTTTTATATAGATGTTCAATTAGATTTACAAATGCATCAGAGAAGTTTGTGCACTTCAGTAAGATAAACAAGTAGTCCCAACTTACTGAATCAAATGCTGAACTTATATCGAGACTAATAAGTGTTAAATCTTTCTTTTTCCTATTTGCAAAATCAATTAACGTTAAAGTTCTCCTTATATTATCAAAAGTATTTCTATTTACAATAAAGCCTGTCTGATCTATGTCTATTATGCCTGGGATGATTGTCTTTAATCTATCAGCAAAAATACTCATAAACATTTTATAGTCAACATTAAGTAACGAAATAGGTCTATATGAAGTGCATCTGGTTGGGTTTTTATTGGGTTTTAAAATTGGTGAAATAAATGTGTATTGCCAAGATGGGGGAGTTATTAACTCATTTTGGGCCAAAATAAAAACCTTATGTATTAATGAGTAAGTACTTTTGGGAAGAATTTTATAGATCTCTGGTATAATACCATCATTACCTGGTGCTTTGTTTGATTTAAGTTTGTTTATTTGTGTAATAACCTCTGTATATGAAATATTTTTATCCATTAATTTAGTCTGTTGTTTGTTAAGTTTTTTATTCATGTTTGTAGTTATAAATTTCTTTATTTTATCTTTAGGATCCATGTTAATGTTATTATGATTAATTCTGTGAAAGTGATTTCTAAATTCATCTAATATTTCTGGTAAACTAGAAACATTCTTCTTTTTCCTTGGAGAGAAAATTTCTTTGATATAATTTTGTTTATTCAACCTTTTTGTTTTATTTTTAAGTCTATGTAAGTATTTGGGACTTATTGAGTAAGACAAAAACTTATATTTCTCTAATGTTATTTTAACTTTATGAGTTAAAATTTCTTTGTATTTCTCATTTAATTTATTTATTTCCTCAATGACTTTTTTGTCCATAATATTTTCTTTATTATTATGTTTGTATGAATCTAATTTGCTTTGAATATCTAGTAATTCCTTGTCCCAGGATTTCCTTTTATTATTATACCATCTAATACTTTGTCCATATAAATATGATTTTAAAGCATCCCAAATATAAACAATGGAGACATCAGGTGTAGTGTTTAAGTCTAAGAAATGTTGCACTTCTGAAAGTATATAATCCTTATAGTCTTTTAATTGAGTTAAGTATGCTGGTATTCTTTTGATCTGAACATTATAAGTACTTTTTATCATAAACTCAAAGACAATTGAATTATGATCTGATATAGGACACAAAATGATTTTAGAATCAATTAAGTCATTTACCATCTGGTTAGAAATAAAGACTCTATTTATTCTTGAATAAGTTTTATATCTGTTAGAAAAAAAAGTGTATGGTAATGATTTCAAATCTATCTGATTATTAATATCATTCAAATGATATAAATTAACAAAATCCTTTAAATGTTTTGCATTAGATGTAATTTTTCTTTTTCCTATAGTAGTAGTATCTTTTTCATGTAGGATACAATTAAAGTCACCTGCTAAAATAATATCTCCTATAGAAAATGATATGATCTTATTGAGATGGTGTTTCACTGTATTAATGCTAATTCCTGGTATCCAATATACATTGATTAATGTATATGTCTTTCCATTAATCTGTATTGTAACCATACAAAACATTCCTTTATCATCTTTATAAGATTTAATAGTTTTAGGTATGGGCATACTTTTATTCCATAAAATAGCCACTCCTCTTTTTTTCTGTGTGTGTTCTGAACTAACCAAGACTGTATATGTATTAGTGGCTAATTTATCAATATCCTTTTTCAGGAGATGTGTTTCTTGAAGGAATGCTAAGTTGGCCCTATGCAAATTAATGTATCTCATTAAACTTGCCCTTTTACATGGGTTATTCAATCCATTAATGTTTAAAGAAATTCCTTTTAGAGAAATCATTTAGCTTTTATAAACATGTAAAACATATAATCAGAATATCAATTAACAAAATAAATAATATTATGTCTCCTCCTTTAGGTATATCATTAGTTATAGCTGTATTTATTGAAAATCTTATGGAATTTTGTATAGGTTTCACTTTTATTTGTAGTGACAATGAGTTTATAAAATGTGATGTGGATGTCGGAACTGTATACAAACAACAATAAACAGGTGAAAACAATATTAAGAATAAACATTGCACCCAGCCTGGAGTTAAGAACTCCAACTTTGAGTAGCACATACCACTCAAGTTATCCCCCTATCCTAAGCAGCAGTACCTCAGCTGCCACCAAATTAATTCAATACTAACTATTATTAACTAAAATTAACCTCATTTGGTTAGATTATTTAGTATGACAAAGCTAAACAATTTATAAATCAGCTTCATATAAACAAATAAGAACATTTAGAAACATCTCATATTACTATGTACATCTATTTTGTATAATACACTCATAATCAAAATAGCATTCTAACAATCTTGATAATGGGAACAGAGGAGAGAGAGAGAGAAAGAAAGAGAGAGAGAGAGAGAGAGAGAGAGAAAAAAAAGGGGCATATCTATATATTAGTTTGTTAAAAGTTTGTAAGAATAAGTTCTTATGTTCATTTAGATTCAATAACTTAGGCTATTATGGTTCAGACATTACATATATTAGGGTATTCCTACTTTCTGTCATAGAAATGCAGTTAACAGTTTTAAAAACTTTAAATTACTTGCACCAAAGCTTTCTTCTCATACTTATTATTGCCAATTAAACAAAATATTTATACTCATACATAAGTTTAAAAATCATACTGCAGAGCAATGTTAATTCCTAGTTATACATAAATCATTGTGATGAAAGCCATCTGTATTTTATATATCTGAACTGCAGCTTTAAATATGTCACATGACAGTTTCTTCTAAGATATAATCATAATGATACTTGTGCTTGTCAATTAGTTAAGTCAAATGATTTATAACATTACATATGTTTAAATCATAAGTATTTATATACATTAATATGCTGCAGTCATGTAAGCTTTCAAAAACATGTGTATATGTGTTTTACCTTCTATGCCTTCTAAAATATCTCACTTGTTTACTATGGCATACTGAATCATTTAAAATCATTATAACTTTTATATTTTATAAATTACATCTTAAATAAGTAAGTTGTTATAAAGAATAACTCACATTTAGATGTCATAAAGTTCGTTTTTCTTCACAAAGTTGCCTTTACAGCAGTTCTACTTCCTGAAACAGTGTTCTTCTTGAATCTGCGATGTGTCAGTGTGAAATCAGGGGTCAAAGTTCAAAATGACTGCATTCAGCTTCTCTGCGTGTATTCTGAGTGTTGAAGCTTTTAAAACGACTCGAGGACACTATTCACGAGGTAACCCACATCCCAAATTGTCTCCCTTAACATTCTGGTGGGAATTTTAGTAAAAGCAAGTGACTGACATTCATTTTGTAATACAAATGAATCTAAACAGTGCAAAACCTTCGTGAAGTATTTTACAAGTCATTACAGTCTCTATGACAGTAGAACCAAGCCTACAGTTATTTAACATATTATACAACTTATTTTCATATGCCCCATTTCATTTTCTCATACAAATCCTATTATATACATATATCAGTATTATCAGAAGCATATAACTGTATATATAAGAGAGAAAGAGAGAAAAAAGAAAAAGAAGAGAGAGAGAAGAAAGAAAAAAAAGGAAACTACAAAGAGTATCTACAAAGATATATTACTTGCTGTTTGTATTAATAATGTTAAACATGAGACATATTACTCAAAACTATCCCAGTTCTAATTATATGCAGTTATATCATGACATATTATTTGAAATCACGTATAAGCAATTAAGTCATGGTATAATATTTAGCAACAGTGTTGAAACAGCATATATAATTTTAAAGAACTAATAAGTTATTATTTCACTTATTCCATATTTTTCATCATATTTCTCTCCTTGCCCTCCCCCACCCCTCACTAAATGCATAGTTTAGAAAGAATACCATTATTTAAAACAAGAAGAGAAGGAAATGTATCAAATTACTAACCTTAGGTCTCTTTATCACAAAGAGAAACAAGTTGATTCATAGCATATTATTTGTTCCTCAGAGAGATTGACTATTTATGAAACAAAACAGTTCTTTGCACACAAAAAAGTAACTTTGAATAAATCTTTAAAATATTTGTGGTTTTCTGGAGATGCAGTAACTGTATTTGAAGAGTTTAAAAGAGAGAAAAAATATAGAACTTGTCATTTGTTTTTTAGTCTTTTTTGCTTCTCTGAAGTCTTCCAAGAAGTTCCTGATGCCATCCTCTTTAACGAAGGACTTGCCCATTCCATATCTTCTATTTTATCTAATATCTTATTTTTTTTTATATACAGCAAAGCAGAGTCCAAGTCTTCAAAAATTCTAGGGCCATCAGGTAAAAAGATTTTTAGTTTGGCAGGAAATAAAAGGTGAGTTTTGAACTGTGCTTTCTTAAGCTCTCTTATTAATGGCAAAAAACCTTTTCTTTAGTTATTACCAAGGAAGAATAGTCATTGTCAAAACGCACAGTTGCCTCATTAATTTTAATAGGTGCTTTAGCCCATGCAGTTTTTAATACCATCTCCTTGTCATAAGATGATAAAAATCTTACTATAACTGATCTAGGATACTTTTTGTTAGAGTTAAAATTAGATAAGGACCCATGGGCTCTTTCAATACCAAAAGAAAATGCTTCTGATAAGTCTAAAGTTTTGGGAAGCCAAGTATTTAAAAAGGAAGTAATGTTGTTACCTTCTATATTTTCTGGCAGTCCAAAAATCCTGATATTATTGCGTCTAGATCTGTTTTCCAGGTCATCAAGTTTGGATTGTAGGTGTGTGTTCTGTTTCAGTAAAAATTCAATATTAATTTCTTCTTCCTGGATTCTGTTCTCCATATCATTAACAGTCTCTTCTATACCTGTAATCTGAGCTTTCTGATGTTGCAAGTCTTGACGTAACAAATCCATTTGTTTTGTAGTTTTTTCAATGAAGTTATCAATTTTAGTATCCAGTTTGTCCATTTTGGTTGTTAGCTGCTGAATAGTTGATATCAAAGACTGAAGCTCTTTCTTGATGCTGGAATCCTGACTGTTTGCCTTACTGGAACTCATTCTGAACAGAGGTGATGAAAGAGAAATTTCCAAGATGATTTCTGACAGGAAAATTATTTAAATTTTCTTATTTTTTAGATATTATTCAAGGAACTGATATTCCAAACGTATTTAGAAAGAAAATTACTTCATTAGTTGAATTTTAAATTAATTATTTCCTGTCAGAGCAGTTAAGTTGGTGGAGCTGAAGAAATCTGCTGCTATCCTGTGTTCATGCTTGGCCACGCCCCCCCAAATGACAGGTTTTTGAGTGTGTCTATAAGCAGTTGGTGGTTAACCATGTCAAATGCTTTAGACAGGTCAATAAATAGGGCTGAGGATAGAGTATCATTATTACGTTTACTGTTAATATGGTTAGTGAAGGATAAGAGAGCAGAGGTGGTGCTATGAAATGGTCTAAAGCCATGTTGACAGGGTGCTAATAAATTGTGATCAAGTAGGTAGGTTAACAGTTGTAGGTGAATACATTTTTCCATTATTTTTGCCAAAGGAGATAGAATAGCTATGGGCCTGTAATTGGACAACTCCTTGGAGTTACCACCTTTATGCAGGGGAATAATGTGAGAGACTTTCCAGATTAGAGGAATAGTTCCTTCGGAAATAGTTCTGTTAATGAGGATCGATATGGGGTAGGCTATGACTTTAGCAGCTTTTTGTAGGTATTCTGCAGGTAATAGATCAGCAGAGAGTGTAGTGGGTTTAAGTTTCTGTATGAGGTTACAAATGAGTGAAGTGGGCACTGGCAGAAAATGAAATTACGGAGGATTATTGGTAGAGGTTGCGGGAGAGCATGGGGTGCTAGGGGATAGCTGGTTGGCTAGGGATTGTATAGTTTCAGTGAAAAAAGTATTAAATGAGTCAGCTATTTGGATGGGATTGTTGTGATCAGAGCCAGAGGGAGAGGGAGTACTTGAATGTCCAGGGTGTAGGAGGTTATTGATACCTCGCCAGAGTTTTTGGGGATTATTTTGGTTGGTTTGTTGTAGCTGGTAGTAGTAGTTTCTTTTCTCAGCTAATATAGCCTTTTTTGTTTCATTTCGTAGCTGTCTGAATTGCAAGTGGTCTGAGGGGCTTTTTATTGAGTGCCATTTGGCCCATAGTTTATTTCTTTGGAGGATTTTTTGTTTGGTAGTTTTGGTGAGCCATGGTGCTGGTTTGGTTCTAATTCTAACTTTGCGTAGTGGGGCATGGTTGTCTAAAATGGATAGAAATTTAGAGTTAAAGTAGTAGTCAGATACTATGTAATATTCACTTATACAATATGACATTAGTGCCTTAGTAGTGCACTACACAATATTTAAATTCACAAAACACATTAACACATTACTGTGCAGCATGGTGGGTTAGTGGTAAGATTTCTGTGTCTGCAGGTTTTAAGCTTCAATTATGATCTCTGGTCACTGTCAGCTTGGAGATTTGTGTGTTCTTCCTGTGTCTTTGTGCATTTTATCTGAGTACTCCAGTTTTCTTTTGCTTGGCTATACTAAATGATCATATATGTTGTATTTATCCTTCCCTGGAATTCAGAAAAGCTTAGCATAAGCAGGAACCCTTTGTAGTCCCATTTTTTTCACTCACAGTAAGCCTTTACAATTGTCAGATCACCCTACCTATCAAAAGATGGCAGTTACTGATTCACCCCTATGAAAGCAGTCATGGTGCAGGTAAGTTAGTGAAGATGATGAGGTGGGAATGTGTGTTAGTATGTGATGTTTCTAGGCATGTGTGTGTGTGTGTGTGTGTGTGTGTGTGTGTGTGTGTGTGTGTGTGTGTGTGTGTATATATATATACATATATATATATATATATATATATATATGTGTGTGTGTGTGTGTTTGTAGGGATATGAATGTAGCTGGACAAATGTGTATCTGCCTTTTTCTGTATGGGTACTCACAATAGGTGGGTTAGGTAGGGAATTGAAAGTGTTGACATATGTGTGTGTGTGTGTGTGTGTGTGTGTGTGTGTGTGTGTGTGTGTGTGTGTGTCTGTGTGTGTGTGTGTGTATGAGACTCCTTATAGGGGCATGCATCAATGAAGCTGGAGGAATGTGTGTGTGTGTGTGTGTGTGTGTGTGTGTGTGTGTGTGTGTGTGTGTGTGTGTGTGTGTGTGTGTGTGTGTGTGCGTGCATGCACGCGAGACTGAATGTTGGAGGGTGTCTTTGCCAATGAACCACTAGTGAAATCTCATCTACCATCATTAATGTTATTAAAATGCAATTTAGAGATATGCTAATGAACTCATAATAAGGTCTTTCATGGTGGCCATTGTTATCTGTGAATTAAATTCTCTCACCATCATGTAAATTGACCTACCTGGGCTCGACAATTTACTTAAGCAGTGATGATGTTTCCGGATCCTATGGCTTGTCTTCTTGGTCATAGGTGAAAAGTGTTTGAGGAGAAGCAGTTCAGTCATCTGTTTAACAAATAAATATAGCAGGTCACAGGAAGCGCTGCACTGATGGAAGTAAGACTATTTTCTGCTGTTTCTGAAAAGAAGAGTACTCTGTTGATTTTGTCTCTCCTATAAATTCATCTCAAAAATATAACATGCTGAGAGATTTTATAGTTCTAAAAGTGCTGCTGTAGTTCTACCTTGCACTGATATAATTGTTCTGGTTTCCCTACTCACAGTTTTGCTGAACTGTGTTGTTTACATGCTGATACTTCTGGTTTGCTATGTGTAGCTGACAAAAATCAGTCCAACTCTTCAGAGGCCGTCTGTGTTTTTCTATGAGAGCTTCCAAGCTGTAGCTGCTCACCAGCTTTCCATGGACTTTAGCCTTCCTTTCAGGCACATCTTATTGCCTTCCAAGTATAGGCAATACAGTGTGGGTGTGTCCTGCATACGAGAGAGAGAGAGAAGGAGAGTTCTCCTGATATTCTACTGTTGTTTGTGCTTTGTTTTTTAAGTTGGACTTTTTATACCACACATTGGATTCATCTTCCTTTTCAGTGTTATAAAAATGGATCAGTTTATAGTGGCCCTTCAGGAGAGGAGTGAGACTATGGATAAACACTTGGTCAGCCACCAGGAACAGATTTTCATTATAAGAACCATGTTGGCTACTCCAAAATCCACCTCATCAGTAAAGAAATTCAGTAAAACTTATGACATTGAAGCAAATCGTGTGACTTTTGAGAGGTATGCTACCGGGTTCAGACTGTCTTTCTAACTGACAGAGGAAACACTCAAGGAATATACAGATAAGAAAGGTACTGATTATATGGACTATCACAAGTTAAATAACAAACCGCTAACTAAGGCTGGTGTGTCTTCTAAGAAACTTCATAAGTGGACATTTAACACCAAAATGTAAGAGCACAAATGACTGAGCTAAAACATACTTTACACTTATGGTTAGAACCACAAATAAACATTAAAAGTAACTTGATAGATATTTTTAACTGTTGATAAGTTTAAAAGTATAATTACAAGTAATTTATGTAAGTTGACTTTTCAGAGTGACCCTAAGAGTACTGCTAAACGGGTTGATTACTAGCTAATGAAACACTGTTTAGAACTCAACAACTGAAGCCTGTTACTAAAATTATGCAGATGTTTGTGAAAAAAAACATAAACTGTTAGCAACTGAAATAGTACATTTACAAGTGAAAAGAGAGAACACATTGTTAAAAATAATTTAAATAATAATTCTCTGCTTAAAAATATGATTGTTAATCATCATGCTGCTAGCAGAAATGGAAATGATCTACTATTCAAAATGTGTTTTCCAACCAGTTTTCTGGATAATGAATTGTACCAGTGGAATGTGACAAATTATTGCAGAATAGAAGAGACAGAAACTTTTCTCTGTTCTAAAACTAAGTTATCAAAATGTATAATACTTGAGAATGAGAAGGAATTACTAAACTGTAGAATTATTCTGTTTGCAAACATAAAATATGTCCTAAGAAAGGTGGAAGTAATATGTGTTTGTGGAGATAAGAAAGAGTATCCTATAACATGGAGGAATTCAGTCCCTGTTAGATAAAGTTTTATATCATGTAGTTTTTGTTCGTAATTTAGCAGATGGTGTTACCATAGGTCATGACTTTTCGCAGTTTAAGACACTGAAAATTGTCTGTGTGGAGGGGGTGAATAAGAGCAGTATACACTATGGCCTGGATATACCACTAGTCAGAATCAGGGAACAACAGAAGCAGCAGTCAGACACACTGCAAAGAGCACACATTCCTAAATATGCCCTTAGTAAACATAGAGGGTGCAAAAATTGCCTGAGACATAGTTCAAAATGCAAAGATCTGATAAAGAAAAAGGGGTGGATGCAAAAACTCTACAAGCATCTAACCTTGGCTTTAGCTAAAAGGGCTCGAAGAAATATTATATTATCAGAACACCTCTGTTGCTAAATTAGTGAAAGAAAGCAGTGCATAACTTGATATGAAAGAACCCACAGTACACAATATGAATCCTTGTCAAAAGATTTCATCCACTAAAATAATAAAGATGCCTAAGAGGAGCCAGAGAGAGAGAAAGCCAGTAGTGTGAAATTCATTAAGAGAAGAAAGGGGATCTGACCTGTGGACAAGTTTCCCCTCTATAAGGTCAAAACAGAGAGCTAGTTAGAAATAAGACTCTTTACAGCAGGTGCTTATGGAAACAAAGATTATTTAGGGAAAAGTTAAGGGATTGCCAAAATTAAAATCAGAAGAAAAAAAAACTTACATGACTTGCCATTCAGAGTGAGAAATAGGAGAAGATGAAACACCTATGCCTGTATTTTTAGGTGAAGGGGCTATACCTTCCATTTCACATTAGCATACTGATGAAAGTGTTATTGACTTGGTAGATTTACAAATAAGCTATTAGCTTTTTTATATAAGAAAGCACAACAGAAGGGCAGCACATTAAGCAGGGACAGAGAAAACATAGCTAGTGTAGAAGGAGAAACAGATGAGCAGGTTGAACCCATCCTATACCCATATCCATAATCTGAGTTGGAGAATGTTGCTGTATAGGGTGAATGAAGGCAAAGAAAACTACTATGCTAAATATTGATTAGAAAACCTTTACAACACTTGTGATGAAACTGGCATGGAGCCATATTTTGTGAGGGCACTAAGGAATGGATAAAACTGAAGCTAAATTTTTTTCTAGATTTTACTGGCCTGGTGTGATAAAAGTCATTAAGAACTTTTGTGCAATTTGCCCAGAACATTAGAAGATGGCAGCACATCCTGGGTTCAGAAGCCTGCTTGATACCTATGCCAAATACTGAGGTCCCATTTGAACAGATAGTTGTGGATCATACAGATACATACTAAAGTCTAGTAATGGCTTCCAGTGCATTCTAATGATTATTCCATTTTATTAAGTTTCCTGGAACAGTACCACTGCAAAACGTTAGTGTTACATCAGTAGCTAAAGAGCTGGCATTATTGTCTCCAGGGGTAGGAATCCCCAAAAAAATATTCATGGGTCAGGGAACCCCATGTCCATAGTGTTACACCAGATTTGCCAGAATTTTAAAGAAAAACATTTAAGAAGTTCACTAAATCATCCTCAAACCCAGGGGTTAGTAGAGAGCTTTAATAAAGCTCTTTAACAAATTACCTATTGATTAATGCAGAGTGCTAAATCTCTGAGCTGTTAATGAGGAAATCATTTAACCAAAGAGTTCTCCCAGTTAT